>NC_057807.1:577705113-577744906 GCF_018294505.1 Triticum aestivum | reverse complement strand
CACAAGGTGGCTTTGTGTGAGGGCAAGACTGCTGCTGATAGGCCCGGGAGCGGGTATGCAAGTAGCACGCGGTGGTTTACCTAGCTTCGGAGCTCTCCGGAGAGATAATACTCCTACTGCTGCATGTCTGAGTGTATCTGATATATCTGGTACAGAGTTGCTCCTAGAGCTGTATCCAGATGAGTGCTATATGCTACTAGCCTCATGTATATATCTGTGGACGGGATGAGCAAGCATGCCCTAGTGGCCGAATGAGTGTGTGCTCATACGTGTGTGTGGATGGATAGTGGATGGATGGATGGTTGCTATATATAGGCATGGCTAGCTTAGCATGTAAGCTATGTGGTGGTATGGGAGCAAGGGGGTATGGTGGGGTGATAACCCACAAGTATAGGGGATCGCAACAGTTTTCGAGGGTAGAGTATTCAACCCAAATTTATTAATTCGACACAAGGGGAGCCAAAGAATATTCTCAAGTATTAGCAGCTGAGTTGTCAATTCAACCACACCTGAAAACTTAGTATCTGCAGCAAAGTGTTTAGTAGCAAAGTAATATAATAGTGGTGGTAACGGTAACAAAAGTAAAGACAACAAAAGTAATGTTTTTATTATTTTGTAGTGATTGTAACAGTAGCAACGGAAAAGTAAATAAGCGAGAACCAGTATATGGAAAGCTCGTAGGCACCGGATTAGTGATGGATAATTATGCCGGATGTGGTTCGTCATGTAACATTCATAACATAGGGTGACACAGAACTAGCTCCAATTCATCAATGCAATGTAGGCATGTATTCCGTATATAGTCATACGTGCTTATGGAAAAGAACTTGCATGACATCTTTTGTCCTACCCTCCCGTGGCAGCGGGGTCCTATTGGAAACTAAGGGATATTAAGGCCTCCTTTTAATAGAGAACCGGAACAAAGCATTAGCACATAGTGAATACATGAACTCCTCAAACTAAGGTCATCACCGGGAGTGGTCCCGATTATTGTCACTTCGGGGTTGCCGGATCATAACACATAGTAGGTGACTATAGACTTGCAAGATAGGATCAAGAACACACATATATTCATGAAAACATAATAGGTTCAGATCTGAAATCATGGCACTCGGGTCCTAGTGACAAGCATTAAGCATAGCAAAGTCATAGCAACATCAATCTCAGAACATAGTGGAAACTAGGGATCAAACCCTAACAAAACTGACTCGATTACATGATAAATCTTATCCAACCCATCACCGTCCAGCAAGCCTATGATGGAATTACTCACGCACGACGGTGAGCATCATGAAATTGGTGATGGAGGATGGTTGATGATGACGACGGCGACGAATTCCCCTCTCCGGAGCCCCGAACGGACTCCAGATCAGCCCTCCCAAGAGATATTAGGGCTTGGCGGTGGCTCCGTATCGTAAATGTCAGGACCCCGACTCAATGCCACATCGATCTAGCATGTAACACCTCATATCACTTTGCGGCCTCACGCACGGTATTCCCACGGGTGTCGCCTTACCTTAGCCCGGGACCGTTTGCGCCTTTTGGCACACGTATATGACAGTGTCGCTAGCATCCATATGATAAGGAGCCCGGGCTGACATGGCTAGTCATAAACCCAAAGTGGCACAGACTTACAGGGACAGGCATCCATGACCCAGCATCGAACGTGTCGGTCATCAGCGAGTGAATCCAGGCTGTAGCACTGGGCTAGCAGGACTCCGGTGAACCGGGCTGTAGCAGGCTAACAGGACTCCGGTATTCATCGCGTGACATTTCCCCGAAGGGACAGACACAGGAACGAAGAAGGACACATGCCGGCCAGCCTAAATGTTCCGGAGCAGTAGCAAGCTACCATGGCTCAGTGAAACACCAGGAGACATTTCCCGGTAAGAGAGGCTACTAAAGATAAACAACTAGATGGTCAGATCCCACACATAGCAAGCATTTCAATAACATACACACAATATGCTCGATATGTGCAATACAACATGGCATCACAAAATGACTCTACGACTCAAGTAGTTTATTCAATAGGCTCCGAGGAGCGAGACATTACAAACATGGGTCTCATGACCCAACAATCAGAGCATACAAGTCAAAGCACAAGCGGAAGCTATCATGTCTGAGTACAGACATCTATAAATGAAAAGGCTGAGAAGCCTGACTATCTATCAGATCCTGCCGAGGGCACAAGATCGTAGCTGAGGTATCAAGCTAAACGTCGAAGTCCAAGCGGAACTACTAGTGAGACTGAAGTCTCTCTGCAAAAACATAAAATAGGCAAACGTGAGTACAAATGTACCCAGCAAGACTTACATCAGATCTATCTACACATGCATCATTATCAACAAAGGGGATGGTGGAGTTTGACTGCAGCAAGCCAGCTTTGACTCGGTGGCTATCCTGAACTACGACTACAAGTAACTCTTTTGAGGTGGCGCACACGAGTCCACATATTCACCAACCAATACACCACTATGGATCCGCTCCCGTCTCCCTACGAGAACGCCACCCATAGCACTCACGCTTATCTTGCGTATTTTAGAGTATCCACTTTCACTTGTCTATGAACTGATATAAGCAACCCAGAAGTCCTTTTTCCGCGGACACGGCTATTCGAATAGATGATGTTAACCCTGCACGGGTGTACTTCTTCACACACGCTCTCACCACTTACCGCCGTTTACACGACATGTACTCGGCAACCTTCAAGCGGAAGCCCAACGTGGGTGTCGGCCACGACCTACCTAATCACCTAAGTCTCTAGTCCAGGTTTATCGCCTATTTGGGTTCCATCCATGAGGAGATCCGGCCGGAGTTTCGCTCACAGCCCCAAACGATGTGAACAGGGTTCCCGAGACACCAAACGGGCGCCCGGTACACCGTGCCACGTGCCTACCGCATCACAGCCCACCCCTACGGTCAGCGCTGCCCACGGCCTCCAGCATACTACAAACACCAGAAACTACTTGCAACTCCTGGACAGAGGACAAGGGTGATCAAGAAGCCGAGAGGGTCCATTGGTTTCGGGCCCAATGCGTGGTAGTAGCTGAATCATGGATCACAAACACAGAACTCAGTTCCTGAGGACGGCTACAATGAGACAACCCACCATGTACTCCTACATGGCCTCTCACCGCTACCTTTACCAAATCGTGTTCACACACTTAGCTCACACACAGTAGGACATGTTCACACGCCTCTGATTCATCCCCGATGAATCAGACCTGACTCAACTCTAAGCAGTAGCAGGCATGACAAACAAACATGAATGAGTAGGCACAACAGGGCTCAAACAACTCCTACTCATGCTAGTGGGTTTCATCTATTTACTGTGGCAATGACAGGTCATGCAGAGGATGAAGGGGTTCAGCTACCGCAGCAAGTAACAGATGAATCGGTGTTGTCCTAATGCATTAAAAGAGAGCAGGAGCGAGAGAGTAGGATTGTATCGGAATGAACAAGGGGGTTTTGCTTGCCTGGCACTTCTGAAGATAACATTGAGTCTTCATCAGTGTCATCGATCACATCATCGGTATCACGTCTATCGAGAGGGGACAAATACCAGCAACACAGAAAGGAACACAATCAATGCAATGCACAATATGATGCATGATCATGACATGGCAAAATGAATGTGTTTTGAGCTAATGCAACTAAAACCAGATTAAATGAAGTTGGTTTGAATACAAGATTCAAATTCAAACTCCATATGTGATTATTTAAATGCCCTTTATATGATTTGTGCTAAACAGCACCTATAAGTTGTTCTAACATGTATGAAAATGGTACAGATGGATTCCTTGAATTTTTCTAATAATTTTTCATATATAAATTATTTAATTTGGAGTTACGGTTAATTTTCTATGATTTTTAGAAGTTTTAGGCATTTTCTGGAATTTATAAATCATTTAGGATTTATTTAAATTCCAGAACAAATACTGCGTCAGCATGACGTAATAGTGACGTCAGCAGGGTCAACCGAGCGCCCCAGGTCAAACCTGACGTGTGGGGTCCACACGTCAGTGACACAGGGACTAATCCCGCGTTGACCCGGGCTGGTTAGCTTTGACTAAGCCCTGGGGCCCACTTGTCAGCGTCAGTAGGTGGGGGGGTTAGTGACTAATTAACTAAGCCACGTCGACTTCGCCGGAGTTCGGCCGGCGACGACCAAAACTGCGGCGGGAGCTCGCCGGAGTGGCGCTGCGAGGGGTTTTGGGCCAAGCCAAGGGCACCAGAGGGTAGCCCGTGCCCGTGCGCATCTAGGGGGGCCATCGGGAGGTGCGGGGGTGGCCGGAGCTCGCCGGAGTGGGGGCCGCAGCGGCTGCCGGAGCTCGGGTTTGGGCGGAGCGAGGTTACGGGGCGCTAGGGGGCTGGCTGAGGGGCTATGCGGACTCCTGGGGCAGCTAGGAGCACGCTAGGCTCGTCGGTCTGGCCGCAGCAGCACGTCAGTGCCATGCCCGGCGTCCATGGCGGACGGCGGCGCTCGGGAATGTGGCCGGGGTGCTACGGCACGGAAACGAACAAAATGGAGGAGGGGAAACGGAGTGGAGCTCACAGGGATCACGCAGGGAGGGTCAGCGAGCTCGGGGGCGCGCCAGAGTGGCCGAATTCGACGGAGAAGATCCTCGGCGGCCGGCGAGGGGGAAAACGTCGGGGGCGGCGTTCCGGGGCTCTTCTGGTCGCGTGAGACGACGAGGAGGACGAGGGAGGACTTGCGGAGCTCTGGGAGGCGTCGGGGAGGCGAGAGGAGCACGGTGGCTGCGGCAATCGGCGTCGGTGGCGGCGGTGGTTCTCGGGTGAGAGGGAGAGAGAGCAGGGGAAGAAGGGGAGGGCGAGGGAGAGTGAGAGCGGTGCGGGGCAGCTGCGTGGCTTCGTCCGGGGCATCAAGGGAGTCCGGGGGAAGCAGGAGGTGGCCAGCAGGGGGGAGGTGGCGCGCGCGCGTGCCGGCGAGCGTCGGGCACACGCCCTCGTCCTCCTGTCCAGGGAGGAAGACGACAGGGAGGCTGTGGTGGTGGGCTGGGCCAGCGGGAGGAGCTGGGCCGGGCAGGTAAGCAGGTAAGTGGCCCAGGTGGCCGTCTCCCTTTTTATTTTTGCTCTGTTTTATTTTTTAATCATTGTTTTCTATTTGTTTCATCTGTTTTGATTTAGTTCAAACACTAAATCATTTTTGTTTCTTCCAATAATTTTTGCAGGGACTGAAAGTAATATTCCAGAGCCCCTCACAAAATATCAGAATTATTGAAGCATTAAAAATATATATAACATATATTTGCTCCAACTCAAATACAATATATATTAGTTCAAAGATCCAAAATGACATGGAAAAATGTGCATCATCTCTGGTTACTGTTTCCAGCATTTTTCCAAAAATGATGAACATTTTTGAAAGCCACTTGGATTGACTGAAAATATTTTAGGTGAACCTGGTGAATTCTTAAAATGCTAGGGTTTGGACAATCCCCATTTCAACTTTCTGTAAAAGTAAACATGATGCATCACCAAAGGCTAGTACTAGTGCAATGCCAGAAGCTAGGGATGTGACAATAACTTTGCGGCCTCACACACGGTATCTCCACGGGTGTCGTCTTACCTTTTCCCGGGACCGTTTGCGCCTTTTGGCTCACGTATATGATAGTGTCGCTAGCATCCATATGATAAGGAGCCCGGGCTGACATGACTAGTCGTAAACCCAAAGTGGCACAGACTTACAGGGACAGGCATCCATGACCCAGCTTCGAACGTGTCGGTCATCAGCAAGTGGGTCCGGGCTGTAGCACTGGGCTAGCAGGACTCCGGTAAACCGGGCTGTAGCGGGCTAACAGGACTCCGGTACTCAAAGCGTGACATTTCCCCGAAGGGACAGACACAGGAACGAAGAAGGACACATGCCGGCCAGCCTAAGTGTTCCAGAGCAGTAGCAAGCTACCATGGCTCAGCGGTAACACTAGGAGACATTTCCCGGTAAGAGAGGCTACTAAAGATAAACAACTAGATAGTCAGATCCCACACATACCAAGCATTTCAATCATACACACAATATGCTCGATATGTGCAAATACAACGAAGCATCACAACATGACTCTACGACACAAGTAATTTATTCAATAGGCTCCGAGGAGCGAGATATTACAAACAGGGGTCTCATGACCCAACAATCAGAGCATACAAGTCAAAGCACAAGCGGAAGCTATCATGTCTGAGTACAGACATCTATAAATGAAAAGGGCTGAGAAGCCTGACTATTTATCAGATCCTGCCGAGGGCACAAGATCGTAGCTGAGGTAACAAGCTAAACATCGAAGTCCACGCGGAACTACTAGTGAGACTGAAGTCTCTCTGCACAAAACATAAAATAGGCAAACGTGAGTACAAATGTACCCAGCAAGACTTACATCAGAACTAACTACATATGCATCATTATCAACAAAGGGATGGTGGGGTTTAACTGCAGCAAGCCAGCTTTGACTCGGTGGCTATCCTGAACTACGACTGCAAGTAACTCTTTTGAGGTGGCGCACACGAGTCCACATATTCACCATATCAATACACCACTATGGATCCGCTCCCGTCTCCCTACGAGAACGCCATCCATAGCACTCACGCTTATCTTGCGTATTTTAGAGTATCCACTTTCACTTGTCTATGAACTGATATAAGCAACCCAGAGGTCCTTTTCCGTGGACACGGCTATTCGAATAGATTAGGTTAACCCTGCAGGGGTGTACTTCTTCACACACGCTCTCACCACTTACCGTCGTTTACACGACATGTACTCGGCAACCTTCAAGCGGAAGCCCAACGTGGGTGTCGGCCACGGCCTGCCTAAGCACTCAAGTCTCTAGTCCAGGTTTATCACCTATTCGGGTTCCATCCATGAGGAGATCCGGCCGGAGTTTCGCTCACAGCCCCAAACGATGTGTACAGGGTTCCGTGACACCAAACGGGTGCCCGGTTTACCCGGCCACGTGCCTACCGCATCACAGCCCACCCCTACGGTCAGCGCTGTCCACGGCCTCCAGCATACTACAAACACCAGAAACTACTTGCAACTCCTGGACAGAGGACAAGGGTGATCAAGAAGCCGAGAGGGTCCATTGGTTTCGGGCCCAATGCGTGGTAGTAGCTGAATCATGGATCACAAACACAGAACTCAGTTCCTGAGGACGGCTGCAATGAGACAACCCACCATGTACTCCTACATGGCCTCTCACCGCTACCTTTACCAAATCGTGTTCACACACTTAGCTCACACACAGTAAGACATGTTCACACACCTCTGATTCATCCACGATGAATCAGACCCGACTCAACTCTAAGCAGTAGCAGGCATGACAAACAAACATGAATGAGTAGGCACAACAGGGCTCAAACAACTCCTACTCATGCTAGTGGGTTTCATCTATTTACTGTGGCAATGACAGGTCATGCAAAGGATAAAGGGGTTCAGCTACCGCAGCAAGTAACAGTTGAATCGTTGTTGTCCTAATGCAGTAAAAGAGAGCAGGAGCGAGAGAGTAGGATTGTATCAGAATGAACAAGGGGTTTTTGCTTGCCTGGCACTTCTGAAGATAACATTGAGTCTTCATCAGTGTCAACGATCACATCATCGGTATCACGTCTATCGAGAGGGGACAAATACCGGCAACACAGAAGGGAACACAATCAATGCAATGCACAATATGATGCATGATCATGACATGGCAAAATGAATGTGTTTTGAGCTAATGCAACTAAAACCAGATTAAATGAAGTTGGTTTGAATCCAAGATTCAAATTCAAACTCCATATGTGGATATTTAAATGCCCTTTATATGATTTGTGCTAAACAGCAGCTATAAGTTGTTCTAACATGCATGAAAATGGTACAGATGGATTCCTTGAATTTTTTTGATAATTTTTCATATATAAATTATTTAATTTGGAGTTACGGTTAATTTTCTATGAATTTTAGAAGTTTTGGTTATTATCTGAAATTTATAAATCATTTTTGATTTATTTTAATTCCAGAAACAAATACTGCGTCAGCATGACGTATTAGTGACGTCAGCAGGTCAACGTGGCTGGTCCAGGTCAAACCTGGCCAGTGGGGTCCACACGTCAGTGTCTCAGACTGGTTTGTGTCGCTGACATGTGGGCCCAGTCAACGGCCACGTCAGCGCGGTCAAAACTGACGCGTGGGGCCACTGTGGTTAACTTAAACTAAACAAGGGTTAACCGTGGTTAGTTAAGGGCGTGGGGCCCATATGTCAGTGAGAGATAGGGCTGTTAGCAGGGTCATTAGCGACTAAATAAGTGCGCCACGTCAGCGTCACCAGAGACCAGCCGGCGGCGACCACAGGACACGGCGGGGGCACGCTGGACTTGCGCTAGAGGCGTCAGCTTGGCGCGCTGAGGGCACCAGGGGATGGCCCTTGCTCTCGCGCATCCAGAGGACCAAGTGGGAGGTCGTGGGGTCGCCGGAACTCATGCCGGCGACGAGCTTTGGCGGCGATGGTGTTCGGTGGCGCTCGGGCGCGTCGCTACGGTGAATCAGTGAGCAAATGGAGAGGCTGGGCAGCACCTGCTAGTCATGGGGAGCACTAAGAGCAGCTCAGTGAGGCCAGGGGAGCACGGAGGCTATGCGTGCAGCAGCAATGGCGGACGGTGGCTTCGGTGCTCGTGGGGAACGGCGCTACGGCACAGAGGGGAGCATGCTGAGTTAGGGGAGAGGGTCAGTGACTCACGGCGATGACGAGGGGACGCTCGGCGAGGTCGGGGACGGTCCGGAGCCGGCGAATTTGACGAAGATGGCCGGCGGGTCCGAGGTAGAAGACGACGGTGATGGCGGCAATGCAGGGCTTCCGGAGGGCTGTGGATCGGTGGGGAGGAAGAGGGGGTCGAGGCGGAGCTCCTGGGTGCATCGGCGAGGCTAGGGGTGGCCGGTGGCCATGGGTACGGCGACGATGACGGCGAGCTCCGCTCGGTCGCGGGAGGGGAAACAGAGGAGCGAGGGGGAGGGAGGTCCCGAGAGCGAGGGAGAAGTGAGAGGGGGTCGGGGACGTCTCCGTGGCGTCGCGAGGAAGTTGGGGAGGCTGCCACGGCGAAGCAGGAGGTGGCCGGCGTCGGCGCGCGTGCGTCCAACACGCAGCTGCTTCGGGGCGAGGGGGAGGAAGATGACTGGCAGCTGGGCTGCACAGTAACGGGCCGCGCAGAAGCTGGGCCGGCTATAGGTAAGTGGCCCAGGTACGGGTCTTTCTCTCTCTCTCTCTTTTTCTAATTATCTCAGTTTTCTATTATTCTGTAAATTTAGGGCTTTATTAAAAATACTCAGACACTTTCAAAAATCATGAAACTAATCATGGCTACTGTTTAGAATATATCCAACAGTAAACATTTTAGTTTATGATTATTTGACCATTTGAAATATTTAATAGCATTTAAATGCCCAAATGAAAATACTATATGATTTAACTCAGTGACCAAATATGTCCTGCAAAAATATAAACCATTTTTGGTAGATGCTTCCACCTCAAACCAGAAATGTTGAACATTTTTAGATTACATTTTGAGTTCAATGAAAAAGGTTTTATTTTGACCCTAGTTGAATTCATTTGGTGCTAGGGCTTAGTCAATCCCCATCTCAGGTTTAAATGAAATTTAAACATGATGTAACACTCTAATGCATGCACTAGGCATTGTCAGAACTAGGGATGTGACAACTCACCCCCACTAAACAAGAATCTCGTCTCGAGATTCAAGCGTAGGGTAAGGTGAAAGGGGAACGCAAACTAGCATAATCTTCACGATCCAGTTGCACTTCAAATGGACGTTGATTCGTTCACCACCATTGTCTCGAAGTCTTGCTCTGAGAACTCCAACTAACATGACAACGAGAGGAAAAGAGAGACCCTAAAAGAATGGTTCTTCTCGAAGGTCGAACAACTCAGGATTAACTCACGGAATGAGACATAGCAACATCTCTCGAGCTGAGAGGCGAAGCACACATCCATAGGAATGGAGTGAAGCAGATGACGAAGGTTCACTAGGTAGACAACAATTTCACGCTTAAGAAGGTGGTAATCGATTGCCAACGTAGCGAGGAGTTGAGTTGCCATGATACCACAACGAGGCATCTTAGGGATGGTGACTCGTAGATATATCCCCTTAAGTGGCAAGAAGAATTACCTTTGATTCAGAGATCATTGAAACTCTTTAAACCAGCCTAAGGCAATTCTCGAGCGATCGTTTGGAGGGGGTCGGTGGAATGGCATACTCGGACTTGGATGATGTGGATTACCTTGTTGAAGACAACGTAATGGATGAATTTGCTTTCCACCGGAAATGGAAGAGACCCAAGGTAGAATGGCACATTGGCGGTGCAAACTGGGAACAAAATGCAAATGCTGGGAATGATTCTAGTAACTGGGGAAGAACCCAACAATAAAGAGTGAATTCACTGTTGGAGTGGTTATAGCATAACCGACGAGACTAGGAGCAATCCCGGTTAGTGCCGGCGATAATACCTAGCGCTTGTGCGTGCTCTCAAGAACTTGAGCATTTCCACAACCATCAAGGTTTTATCAACAACCGCGTCAAGGGTGCTGACAACACAACATACTACCATGGTGAATAGCGATGGACGATGCAGATGCAATGGAGGATAACACTTTCTCAGACTTCACCTTAGCGAGCCAAGGAACAAAATCTGGATGATCGACCGAGAGACATTTAGCACTCCGCTTCTAATGTTCTCCTTGATGTGCTAGTGTATCCCATTCATAGATATGGTTTGATAACTAGAACATCAAGTAAAAGGTCGGACTTCGGGAGCAATAGAATCCATAAGGAACAGTTACGGAGGTAAATCCTACGAAATCCTTATGGGGAGGTGGCCAACTTCTTCAATCAAGATACTACAATAATAGGTCTTTCGGCTGGGTGGTGCTGACCACGACATCCACTTTACCGGTTTCCGAGGGACCGATATTATAGTTCTTGGGAAATGTTCCAAACCATCATATCTGCCTGAGATTCAGATCTGGTTGGTGTCAGGATATTCCAGACTCATCGAGTCTAGGAAGGAAAACGAAAGTTTGCAACACAAATCGACGAGATGACGTTGCGAGATTCTCGGGAAATGAACTACGATAGCAAGCTCCAAAACATGAGCTGGTTCTGCTACAAACATGTGAACACGTTGTCCCAGACAAGCATGACCACAACGTAGTCTTATAATAAAACACTACCGAGTTCAGGAGGGGGAACCATCAACGAGGATATTGAAGTCCTTACATAAGTCCGGATTAGCTCTTATGAAGATACTTCTTCTCCTTGAACAAATCAGTCAGTGGCTTGGTGTGCTAGGATACACATATGGAATGAAGGTTGCAAGTCTCCAGACCACAGAATACTTCGCACGTGTGCATGACTGACTAGCGATGATTCCAGAGGAAGCAACATTGACTTTCTCGAGTCCACAGTGGCAACTTGCATCAAATGCACATGAATTAAAGGAAGTCACTTCTTACATCCGAACATATGCTTCATGAGCTAGCATGAACAAATGCTTTCAAAAGTTTCCAACACTAGCTTAATGTTCAGCAAAATTATGGAGAAGACAAGGATGTTGTCAATGGGCACAACAACAATTCATCTGGGTTTCCTTTTAAAAGGAATTCCATAGTTAAGTGAACAAGTGATAGCATTGGTCAGACCCAAAAGATATAATGGTGTATGCTCGAGGGATCAACCACGAGTAAGACAACATTACGAATATCGTTGGTTCTGGTCTGATTGGATGATAGCCCATACTCAATCAAAGGTTTGGGTAAGATAATAGATCCAACAATTGTTCACGAGGACCAATTGATGAAGATATCATCTTTCTTCAACACACACACACACACACAAAAAGATATCCCTTAACATGAACCAAGTCGGACAAGCTTTTATCTTCCAACTCTCCAAGTTGTTGTTTAGCTTATCCAACTAGCTCAGGGTATCCAACACGGATTCTTGGAGAAGGGGTGGTTTACAGGAATAAACCAACTTGATCACGAACTCAACATAGCGGTCAGGTGACAACCTGGTAATACTTCTGAGAAGATATTCAGAAAATCACGAACCACCGGTATGTTACTAAGCTCGAGAACAATCTTGCTTTTCAGGGCAAGACGATATGATCAATAGAGCAAGGATTTGAAATAATCCTAACTCATCGATCGAGGAGTGAACCAGGAGAATGGACTAGGTAGCACGATCAATCTTAGAATGATGATTCAGTAACCAACACACTAAGAATGAAATTATTGTCCTTTAACTACCCAGCAACGAGGTTGCTAGGCGTATTGATTTCACACATCACAATTCATTTGTCGGTATTCCGGTTGCATCAACACGAAGACCGAGGAATGACTAATGATGGCAAGAAGTATCACTGTACCAAGAGTTCATAGGATGGTGTGCAATTCCTATAACAATCCCGATATAAAGATGGTAATACTCCAAGGTAGAACAGAACAAAAGCTGGATTAGCAATTTGATCTGCGGAGCACAACTTCTTTGACCCAATCCTGGATATGGAAGAGGTACTGGAGTTTGTTTCTCCTAGTCATTCAGCGATAGAATGGCTTGACGGACCACCAGAGTAATAGGCATCGATAAACGAACGCACGCATACTCTTGACTATCGATTGATAGACGAGGGTCAGAATGCAACTAAAGAGAACAACTCAAAGGAACATATAATTTTCTGAGTTGTGGATGCATAGATTAGTATGTCGAACCAAGTTCAACAAGTTTCTTCCGAATAACCCATGCAGAAAAGTAGAACTGGCAGGGTCACAATATATAATGGAGAACTCATCGAGAGCACTCTTGTTGTCATCTTTTGGTTCAGAAGAACTTCTGCCAAGAATGGTTCATGGTAATTGGAAGAAGGATGTACCACGACCCTCGAGGACTATCGCAAAGGTTACTAATATCCTAAAGGAACTAGCAAACCCTATCAACATGAAGTAAGTAGAGTGAATCTCGGGTTCAAAACCCAAGGAGTAGAATACCTACTACTAAGTAGCATCACGGGATGCTTTCGAGAATGATGGCCAGAATCATCACACTGGGAACATAAATCATGGCTAAATTACTAGATGATCCCCTAAGACACCTAGGGTCACAATAATAACTCCAACATAATGTCAAGGCAATAGAATACCTCAACTCAACAATTAGTGTGATTGAGCTGGCATAAAGGAACATCGAAACCATAGGGAAAGGATTTTGCAAATGCATCAGACTATTTAGAAACCTGGAATGACTCGGACAGCATAACGGCTGTAAATGCTCAGAAAAGATTTGAGACATTCACAAAAATGGTGGCATAACCACTCAGAAGCACAATATCGAGGTTTCGAGATCAACAATTAACATACGAAAGATAGTAGGGACTGAACTGAGGCTTAGAACCATCAATCCTACAAGTCTGCAGATTAATAACACGTGATCCTGATAGAAAGAAGAGATAGCCTAGTTCTTAATCCCCGTAGAAGAGAAGATGATGACTCAGATCAGAAGGCCATGAGGTATAAGGAGTAAAAAGAGCCTTACGTTCCATCCCACAATCAATTCCCTTATATAGCTAAAGAATTTCTAGACTCAACTTCGACCAGTTTGGCTTGGTAATCCTACAGGCAGTCAAGCTCTGATACCAACGCTGTCAGGACCCCGACTCAATGCCACATCGATCTAGCATGTAACACCTCATATCACTTTGCGGCCTCACGCATGGTATTCCCACAGGTGTCGCCTTACCTTAGCCCGGGACCGTTTGCGCCTTTTGGCACACGTATATGACAGTGTCGCTAGCATCCATATGATAAGGAGCCCGGGCTGACATGGCTAGTCGTAAACCCAAAGTGGCACAGACTTACAGGGACAGACATCCATGACCCAGCATCGAACGTGTCGGTCATCAGCGAGTGAATCCAGGCTGTAGCACTGGGCTAGCAGGACTCCGGTGAACCGGGCTGTAGCAGGCTAACAGGACTCCGGTATTCATCGCGTGACATTTCCCCGAAGGGACAGACACAGGAACAAAGAAGGACACATGCCGGCCAGCCTAAATGTTCCGGAGCAGTAGCAAGCTACCATGGCTCAGTGAAACACCAGGAGACATTTCCCGGTAAGAGAGGCTACTAAAGATAAACAACTAGATGGTCAGATCCCACACATACCAAGCATTTCAATAACATACACACAATATGCTCGATATGTGCAATACAACATGGCATCACAAAATGACTCTACGACTCAAGTAGTTTATTCAATAGGCTCCGAGGAGCGAGACATTACAAACATGGGTCTCATGACCCAACAATCAGAGCATACAAGTCAAAGCACAAGCGGAAGCTATCATGTCTGAGTATAGACATCTATAAATGAAAAGGCTGAGAAGCTTGACTATCTATCAGATCCTGCCGAGGGCACAAGATCGTAGCTGAGGTATCAAGCTAAACGTCGAAGTCCAAGCGGAACTACTAGTGAGACTGAAGTCTCTCTGCAAAAACATAAAATAGGCAAACGTGAGTACAAATGTACCCAGCAAGACTTACATCAGATCTATCTACACATGCATCATTATCAACAAAGGGGATGGTGGAGTTTGACTGCAGCAAGCCAGCTTTGACTCGGTGGCTATCCTGAACTACGACTGCAAGTAACTCTTTTGAGGTTGCGCACACGAGTCCACATATTCACCAACCAATACACCACTATGGATCCGCTCCCGTCTCCCTACGAGAACGCCACCCATAGCACTCACGCTTATCTTGCGTATTTTAGAGTATCCACTTTCACTTGTCTATGAACTGATATAAGCAACCCAGAAGTCCTTTTTCCGCGGACACGGCTATTCGAATAGATGATGTTAACCCTGCAGGGGTGTACTTCTTCACACACGCTCTCACCACTTACCGCCGTTTACATGACATGTACTCGGCAACCTTCAAGCGGAAGCCCAACGTGGGTGTCGGCCACGACCTACCTAATCACCTAAGTCTCTAGTCCAGGTTTATTGCCTATTCGGGTTCCATCCATGAGGAGATCCGGCCGGAGTTTCGCTCACATCCCCAAACGATGTGAACAGGGTTCCCGAGACACCAAACGGGCACCCGGTACACCGTGCCACGTGCCTACCGCATCACAGCCCACCCCTATGGTCAGCGCTGCCCACGGCCTCCAACATACTAGAAACACCAGAAACTACTTGCAACTCCTGGACAGAGGACAAGGGTGATCAAGAAGCCGAGAGGGTCCATTGGTTTCGGGCCCAATGCGTGGTAGTAGCTGAATCATGGATCACAAACACAGAACTCAGTTCCTGAGGACGGCTGCAATGAGACAACCCACCATGTACTCCTACATGGCCTCTCACCGCTACCTTTACCAAATCGTGTTCACACACTTAGCTCACACACAGTAAGACATGTTCACACACCTCTGATTCATCCATGATGAATCAGACCCGACTCAACTCTAAGCAGTAGCAGGCATGACAAACAAACATGAATGAGTAGGCACAACAGGGCTCAAACAACTCCTACTCATGCTAGTGGGTTTCATCTATTTACTATGGCAATGACAGGTCATGCAAAGGATAAAGGGGTTCAGCTACCGCAGCAAGTAACAGTTGAATCGTTGTTGTCCTAATGCAGTAAAAGAGAGCAGGAGCGAGAGAGTAGGATTGTATCGGAATGAACAAGGGGGTTTTGCTTGCCTGGCACTTCTGAAGATAACATTGAGTCTTCATCAGTGTCAACGATCACATCATCGGTATCACGTCTATCGAGAGGGGACAAATACCGGCAACACAGAAGGGAACACAATCAATGCAATGCACAATATGATGCATGATCATGACATGGCAAAATGAATGTGTTTTGAGCTAATGCAACTAAAACCAGATTAAATGAAGTTGGTTTGAATCCAAGATTCAAATTCAAACTCCATATGTGGATATTTAAATGCCCTTTATATGATTTGTGCTAAACAGCAGCTATAAGTTGTTCTAACATGCATGAAAATGGTACAGATGGATTCCTTGAATTTTTCTGATAATTTTTCATATATAATTTATTTAATTTGGAGTTACGGTTAATTTTCTATGAATTTTAGAAGTTTTGGTTATTATCTGAAATTTATAAATCATTTTTGATTTATTTTAATTCCAGAAACAAATACTGCGTCAGCATGACGTATTAGTGACGTCAGCAGGTCAACGTGGCTGGTCCAGGTCAAACCTGGCCAGTGGGGTCCACACGTTAGTGTCTCAGACTGGTTTGTGTCGCTGACATGTGGGCCCAGTCAACGGCCACGTCAGCGCGGTCAAAACTGACGCGTGGGGCCACTGTGGTTAACTTAAACTAAACAGGGGTTAACCGTGGTTAGTTAAGGGCGTGGGGCCAATATGTCAGTGAGAGATAGGGCTGTTAGCAGGGTCATTAGCGACTAAATAAGTGCGCCACGTCAGCGTCACCGGAGACCAGCCGGCGGCGACCACAGGACACGGCGGGGGCACGCCGGACTTGCGCTAGAGGCGTCAGCTTGGCGTGCTGAGGGCACCAGGGGATGGCCCTTGCTCTCACGCATCCAGAGGACCAAGTGGGAGGTCGTGGGGTCGCCGGAACTCATGCCGGCGACGAGCTTTGGCGGCGATGGTGTTCGGTGGCGCTCGGGCGCGTCGCTACGGTGCATTAGTGAGCGAATGGAGAGGCTGGGCAGCACCTGCTAGTCATGGGGAGCACTAAGAGCAGCTCAGTGAGGCCAGGGGAGCACGGAGGCTATGCGTGCAGCAGCAATGGCGGACGGTGGCTTCGGTGCTCGTGGGGAACGGCGCTACGGCACGGAGGGGAGCATGCTGAGTTAGGGGAGAGGGTCAGTGACTCACGGCGATGACGAGGGGACGCTCGGCGAGGTCGGGGACGGTCCGGAGCCGGTGAATTTGACGAAGATGGCCGGCGGGTCCGAGGTAGAAGACGACGGCAATGGCGGCGATGCAGGGCTTCCGGAGGGCTGTGGATCGGTGGGGAGGAAGAGGGGGTCGAGGTGGAGCTCCTGGGTGCATCGGCGAGGCTAGGGGTGGCCGGTGGCCATGGGTACGGCGAGGATGACGGCGAGCTCCGCTCGGTCGCGGGAGGGGAAACAGAGGAGCGAGGGGGAGGGAGGTCCCGAGAGCGAGGGAGAAGTGAGAGGGGGTCGGGGACGTCTCCGTGGCGTCGCGAGGAAGTCGGGGAGGCTGCCACGGCGAAGCAGGAGGTGGCCGGCGTCGGCGCGCGTGCGTCCAGCACACAGTTGCTTCGGGGCGAGGGGGAGGAAGATGACTGGCAGCTGGGCTGCACAGTAACGGGCCGCGCAGAAGCTGGGCCGGCTACAGGTAAGTGGCCCAGGTACGGGTCTTTCTCTCTCTCTCTTTTTCTAATTATCTCAGTTTTCTATTATTCTGTAAATTTAGGGCTTTATTAAAAATACTCAGACACTTTCAAAAATCATGAAACTAATCATGGCTACTGTTTAGAATATATCCAACAGTAAACATTTTAGTTTATGATTATTTGAGCATTTGAAATATTTAATAGCATTTAAATGCCCAAATGAAAATACTATATGATTTAACTCAGTGACCAAATATGTCCTGCAAAAGTATAAACCATTTTTGGTAGATGCTTCCACCTCAAACCAGAAATGTTGAACATTTTTAGAGGACATTTTGAGTTCAATGAAAAAGGTTTTATTTTGACCCTAGTTGAATTCATTTGGTGCTAGGGCTTAGTCAATCCCCATCTCAGGTTCAAATGAAATTTAAACATGATGTAACACTCTAATGCATGCACTAGGCATTGTCAGAACTAGGGATGTGACAGTAAAACGCGATGATTTCTTCTCCCTGATTTTTCTCCCTGAAAGCCAATATATGGAGTTGGAGTTGGCGTCGAAGGGCCACCAGGGGGCCCACGAGGTAGGGGGGCGCGCGCGCCCCCCACCCTCGTGAACAGGGTGTGGGCCCCCTGGCCTTCATCTTTGGCGAGGATTTTTTATTATTTTTTCTAAGATGTTCCGTGGAGTTTCAGGTCATTCCGAGAACTTTTATTTTCTGCACATAAAACAACATCATGGCAATTCTGCTGAAAACAGCGTCAGTCCAGGTTAGTTCCATTCAAATCATACAAGTTAGAGTCCAAAACAAGGGCAAAAGTGTTTGGAAAAGTAGATACGACGGAGACGTATCAACTCCCCCAAGCTTAAACCCTTACTTGTCCTTAAGCAATTCAGTTGAAAAACTGAAAGAGAAAAAGAAAAACTTTTACAAACTCTATTTGCTCTTGTTGTTGTAACATGAGAAGCCATCATTCAAGTTTCAGCAAGTACTATGAACTAACCATACTCACAATAACACATAGGTCTCAGAATTACTCATATCAATAACATAATCAGCTAGCGAGCCATAATAACAAAACTCGGATGGCAACACTTTCTCAAAATAATCATAACATGGTATAACAAAATGGTATCTCGCTAGCCCTTTCTGAGACCACAAAACATAAATGCAGAGCACCTTTAAATATCAAGGACTGACTAAACATTGTAATTCATGGTAAAAGAGATCCAGTCAAGTCATACCCAATATAAACCAATTATAATGAATGCAAACGACAGTGTGCTCTCTAGAGGGTGCTTTTAATAAGAAGGATGATGACTCAACATAAAAGTAAATGGATAGGCCCTTCGCAGAGGGAAGCAGGGATTTGTAGAGGTGCCAGAGCTAGATTTTAAAATAGAGATTGAATAACATTTTGAGCGGCATACTTTTGCTGTCAACGCAAAAACTATGAGATGACGATATCTTCCATGCTAAACAAATTATAGGTGATTCCCAAACAGAATGTTAAAGTGTATACCCCCCTCCTCCACAAGCATCAATCCATGGCTTGCTCGAAATAACGAGTGCCTCCAACATTCAACGGGTCCCAGGGGGAGTTTTGTTTGCAATTATTTTGATTTAGTTTGCATAAAGCATTTGACTGGGCATCCCGGTGACCAGCCATTTTATCGTGAATGAGGAGCCGAGTCCACTCCTCTTGAGAATAACCGCCTAACAGGGAAGATAAGGGCAGCCCTAGTTGAAACATGAGCTGCTCGAGCATACAAAACATAATTTCATTTGAAGGTTTGGAGTTTGGCACATACAAATTTACTTGGAATGATAGGTAAATACCGCATATAGGTAGGTATAGTGGACTCACATGGAATAACTTTTGGGTTTAAGGAGTTTGGATGCACAAGCAGTATTCCCGCTTAGTACAGGTGAAGGCTAGCAAAAGACTGGGAAGTGACCAACTGAGAAAGCGACAATAGTCGTAAACATGCATTAAAATTAATTTACACCGAATACAAGCATGAGTAGGATATAATCTACCATGAACATAAATATCATGAAGGCTATGTTGATTTGATTCAACTACATGCGTGAACATGTGCCAAGTCGAGTCACTCAATTCATTTAAAGGAGGATATCATCCCATCATAGCACATCATAATCATTCTAATAGCATGTTGGCACGCAAGGTAAACCATTATAACTCATAGCTAATCAAGCATGGCACAAGCAACTATAATCTCTAGATGTCATCACAAATATGTTTACTTCGTAATAGCTAACTCAGGAACGATGAATCATCAGATTTACAAAAACAAGAGAGGCCGAGTTCATACCAGCTTTTCTCATCCCAATAAGTCCATCATATATCATCATTATTGCCTTTCACTTGCACGACCGAACGATGTGTATAATAATAAAAGTGCATGTGCATCGGACTAAGCTGGAATCTGCAAGCATTCGACTCAAGAGAGAAGACAAGTAATATGGGCTCTAAGTTAGATAAACAATCATGCATATAAGAGCCACTTCAACAATTTAATCTTGGTCTTCTCCTACTGACCCGCAAAGAAAAGAAAAGAAATAAAAACTATCTACACGGGAAAGCTCCCAACAAGCAAAAAAAAGAACGGGAAATATTTTTGGGTTTTATTATTAATTACTACAGCAAAGAGATAAACTACTACTATTTTTTTTATTTTTCTTAAGGATTATTAAACACACAAAAAGAAAGCAGGAAAAAGAAAATAAACTAGCATGGATATTACAGTGAAAGAGTATGAGCACCGACATCTAGCAATGAGTGTGTGTGAACATGAATGTAATGTCGGTGGGAAATACGTACTCCCCCAAGCTTAGGCTTTTGGCCTAAGTTGGTCTATTGCCAGGGATGACCTGGCGGATACCCGTAGGTGTAGCTGGGGTCATAGTGCGATAAAGAAGACTCTGACTGCCACTGGATGTGTCGGGGGTTGGATACGACATATGTCAAAGGATGGCTTATCATGGTGGGAGCGAGTAGAACGTCGCCGGTGCCTGGAAGCGGGATGAGGCGAAGACATGCACGCCGGCGGAACTTACCCAGCTTCAGGGCTCTCCTGGGAGATAACACCCCTACTGCTGCTCTGCGGGGTCTCCGCATGGTCACTAAGGCAAAGTGACTACAATGGTGCTCTTGGAGCTGTTTCGGGAGGTAGGAGAGGGCAAGGGTAGCTCTCTCCTTCCTGGGCTATCTGGTCTATCTTCCTATCTAGGGCCGAACCCTTTGCATGGGTGCCCCGGGGGGTTTATATAGGCCTACCCCCCCGGGGGTACAATAGTAATCCGGCTGGGCGGGGTCCCAGCCGTCTGTCTCTCAGGCCGCCGTCCTTCCCGCCGGCTTCTGGGGCCCGCCGACTGGCGGGTCCCGCGGACAGGCTTGATACTGCAGCAGCACTCCTGATGACGCAGGCTTGGTCATCGGGTCGTGGCAACAGTGCCGCCGTCTATCGAGCGATCACTGTCGCCATTCCCCATCTTATCTGATTAATGGCTTGTGGGGCCCGGGAGGAGTCGGCCGACTCCAGGGAGGCCGACTCCCATGGGCCCGTCTTCGGGTTGCCCAGGCCGGCTTCGGCCCTCTCACTGACAAGCGGTCCTGCCGCCTTCGGGTCGTACAGGCCGGCATCGTGGGCACAGTGCACTGCGTACTGTGGCTGAGATCAGGGTAGGCATGGAAACAGTGCTGTATCTCACCAGAGATCTTCCAGTGGTACGACTTACTGTAGCCATGCCGGCCCTTCGTAGGCAGGGGGGAAACGGCCATGCCGCAACCGTACCCTGCATCGTACTTCTGGATAAGGGAGGAGTCTTGGGCCGACTCTCCACAGTCGGCTTCCCTGGGAGTCGCCAGCTTGGAGTCGGCATATCCTGGAGTCGCTCCTGGGACTCGGCCTGAGGGGTGCGGCCTGCCCCGATGTCTTGAGATGTCCTGGGGCTCGGGTTAGCCTACCCGTGGCTCATTACTCCGACAGTAGTCCCCGAAGCTGGTGAAACCCTGCGGTCGCTGCATTGTGGGGCTTCAACAGCTTCAACCTTTTTAAAAGTGCAGACTCTGGGACTCGGCTGCCGTCTTCCCTTGGGCCGACTGTCGAAAGTCGGAGCTTCAGTGAAGAGCCTCAGTTCGAAAGTCACGGCGGGAAGCCAGGCGGCGTGCCTGATACGCTTCCCCGCAGCCATCAGGGCGGTCTTATCGCGCGGCGCCACGTGGGGAGAACAGTCTGCCTGCCCACGCGCATGACGGGACGGGCCATCAGGCGCGGCCCGCCACTACCGCGCCTCGGCACACGAACGGATCCATTGCGGCCAAGGACGGTTGGCGTTCCCACGTTGTTACTGCACACAGTAACTTCGTGGGGTAAATCGTGGGGCGGCGTGGGCATCGTGCGTAGTTAATCCCACGCCCCCCCCCTCGGCTTCTCAGCCCGCAGGGCTATAAGTAGGCGGGGGGAAACGGAGCAGCACAGCTCGCGCGCCCTTCTTCCCCGCTCCCACGCCTCATCTTGCTCTCTCTCCCTCCTTCCTCCGCCGTTGAGCAGGAGCACATCCTACCGCCGCGATGAGCTCTTCCTCCACCGCGGCCTCTGCGGTGCGCTCCAGCGTATGGGATGGCTCGGAGGTAGAGGGAGAACACATCGAGTTCCTCTGCCAGACCCGCCGTCTCCCCAGCGCGGACCTCATGCGTGCCCACGCCGCGCCGGAGGGGGAAATCCGGCCGGCGCCGGAAGAGGGCGAGCGGGTCATCTTCCGCTCGCACCTTATGCGCGGCCTGGGGCTACCGGCGAGCGGCTTCTTCCGCTCGTTCCTGGAGTTCCACAGCCTTCAGCCGGACCACCTCACACCGAACACGGTGGTGCTGCTCTCCGCCTTCGCCACCCTGTGCGAAGGTTTCCTCGGCGTTCTCCCCACCATCGAGCTGTGGGGAGAATTATTCTCTTCTAAGCTCGGCACGCACATCGCCGGCGTGCCGGCCCAGTGCGGCGCCTTCATCGCGATGCGGCACTCGACAGGCGACAACCCCTTTCCTCCCATCACGCTGATCAAGTCGGTGAAGATGTGGCAGCGCTCGTACTTCTACGTGAAGAACCTCGCCTCCGACGGTGACTGGGTCAACTTGCCGCCTTACAACGCCGCTCCCCTGACTGGGCGGCTCCCCAGCTGGTCCCACCGAGTCAAGTCGCTGACTCCTGCAGGAGCCGCTGCCGTGGCACGACTCCGAGTCTTGACGCAGTCGGAGGGACTCATCGGGGCCGACTTGCTGGCCGCCTTCGTGGCGCGCCGAGTTCTCCCGCTTCAAGGCCGGCCTCACCTGATCTGTCAGATGAGCGGCCTCCGAGACCCAAGTCGGATGAGCACCAAGGAGATGCCCCGCAAGGAGGTGGCGAACATTGTAAATTACATCGCGCACTGCGAGTACGAGGAGGACTGGCAGTTCGGCAAGGAGTCGTACTCGCGCGCCAACCCTCCACCAGTGGTAAGTCGCGCCTCCCCGCTGCTTTATCTTTTTTCTGCAGCCGACTCCGGCTTCTGACTCTTGTTAGCTTCTTCTGAACTAGAATCCTCTTATGCAGCCTGCCGCCGGCGCCACGAGGCAGCCCCATGAGTATGTTCCCGACCGCGCGGAGAGCGACATCGACGACCCCAACTTGGGGGCGGCGGCGATGGAAGCCGACGCCGAAGGCGGGGGAGGGGGGGGGGGCAGAAGGCGACTTCAGGCCCTCGGCCACCTTCACCGACTGGCCCGATGACGACGCCGAAGGCGAAGTCGCTCCGCGCCACCAGCTGAGGATCGGCCCATCGGGCGCCGGCTCCTCAGCCGGCCAAGGCGGCGCGAAGAGGCGTCACGTCGGGCCGAGTGCTACGGCAGCAAATTGAAGAAGTTTAAGGGGGCGGCCGCCGCGACCAGACGAGAGGAGGCGGCCGCGAAGGCCAACCGCTTCTGAAGGGAAGTGAGAAAGCCGCCGCTAGTATCCGCGTAAGTCTTTACGCTCTTTTATTTTCTTCGTTGAATCTTGTCCGAGTCTTTGTTTATATACTCCCTCCATTCTTCTTCAGGGCCCCTCTTTCCCTTGAGAGAGTCGCCGTCCCCTCCGTCATGGGGTCGGCAGAGACATCCGCCAATACTCGGCGGCCCGACCCTGCCGCCGACCTCCGGGAGGCGACGGAGCGGAATGCGTGGGAGAAGCGCGAGGAGGAGGAGGCCGTGCGTTTGGAGAAGGCGGAGGCCAACAGGGCGGCCGGCTCCGCCCAGAAAAAGCTGGATGATGCCGAAGCCGCCCTTGCGGCGAGACGGCGCGCCGAGGAGGCCGCGCGTCACCGATCGGCGATGCTCGTCCCCCCACTATCGTCCGCACCGCCGCCTCCGGAGTTCACGGGGCAGACCGGGGGAGCCGGCACCGAGAACCCCATCGCGGAGAAGGAGAGCGGCGAGGCCTCCATGTCGGATGCTCTCGTGTCGCCGCCGCCGCCTCCACCGCCGTCTGGGAGGCCACACGGCAAATAGCCGGTGGATCCGTCGGAGCCGCCGGCCATGGACGAGGCCGAAACGAGGCTGCTTCTCCAAGTCGCCTCTCCGGTGCGCCGTCTTGAGAGGGCGACCTCGGCGCCACGACCTTGGGAGATCAACGCTGCCAGCTCAGCGGCTCTAGACGCCGAGGCCACAAGCGCCGGGCCCACCGGGTGGGTGCGCGGAGGCGGCACCGGGCCGCTAAATCAATTGCTCCTGGAAGTCCAGGCGAAGTTGAGGGCCGAAGGCGATGCCCTTCAGGCCTGCACCAGAGCGCACCTGGTCGCGCGAATGGCCGTCCGAGTAAGTTTCTTCTCCTTTTTGATTCTTGTTTTTCTCCGTGGGGGCGCGCCAGCGCACCCACTGGGTGTAGTCCCCGAGTTCCGGGCCGGCTGCTGAGCAGGCGGTTCGGAACTCCCTCTGGCGACTTCCAAACACTAACTTCGTCTTCAATTACTTACTGCAGGAGTATCACAACCTCCGCGCCACTGCCTTCAACAGCAATGTTGAGGAGTTGAGCAAGCGGGCTGCCGACTTGTCTGAAAGCCGGAGTGAGTTCTTCTTCTTCACGGGGGCGCGCTGGCGCACCCGCGGGCTGTAGTCCCCGAGATTCGGGCCGACTGCTGAGCAGTCGGGCCGGATCTTCCCGGCGATCTTCTTTGCTGACGACTGATTTGTTTTCTCTTTCGATTTTCAGGAGCCAATGCCGCTCTTCAGGAGCAGCTGGGCGAGGCCAATACCGCCCGTCGCGCCAAGGAGGAGGAGTGTGACCGGCTCGCCACGGAGCGCGACCTGCTGGCGGCGCAGCTGGCCGAGCAGAAGGAGATGCTCAAGAAGGCACAGGACGAGGCCAAGAAGAAGGAAGCCACTCTCCTGGCCGAGTTCGAGAGCGAGCGTTCCTCCTGGACTGATAGGGAGGCAATATTGACCTCCGGCTTCCACGAGATTGAGGATATTGTGGATGGTACGTTTCTTTCGCTTCTTCGCGCTTCCGACTATGTGTCGGGCCGACTTCTGATTTTTCAACTTTCTTCTTTTTTGTCTTGGCAGACTTCTTCCCTGGTCACTCGCAAGTGGTCCCTCTGGCCATCGAGGCTGCTCGTGTGGCGTGTAGGGCGAATGGTGAGGAGATCGCCGCCAATGCCCCCCGAACCGTTGATGAACAACTCCTGAGCATTGAAGCCCGTCTTCGTCCGGCCCACCGGTAGGTGCGCCAGCTTCAGCGTGCCGGCGCCCAGGCGGTTGCCGCTTTGCAGACGGATATGGCGGCTCTGCGCACCGCCAGTCGGACCGCCGACTGGCTTGAAGTCGCTGCCGGCCGTCTTGAGGCCTGGAAGGGCTCCTCGGCCTGGGCCGGAGCACGCCGGGCCTTGGAGTTCGTCAAGGCGTGGTATCCAGGGCTGGACCTGGACCGCTTAGCCGCGTTCCGGTCAGAAGCCCAGGCCGAGCTGGAGGCCGTGGAGGGCGCCCTTGTCGAGCGTGCGGCGGCCATCGCCGAGTACACGGACACCAGCGTCTTCGTGCCCGAGTGGGCTGAAGGCGGCGAGGAAGTGCCGGCGGAGTGGTTCGGGATGAACCCGAAGTATGGCGAGGACTCGGCGGAGGTGATCGACTCCAGCACCGAGGAGGAGGACGAGGTGGAGGCCGAAGGCGAAGCGGTGGTGCCAGAAGATGGAGCAGGCGGCCAGCCTCAGCTCGACCGCGCCTCCAGCAACGAGCCGCGTCAGGAGAAAATGACTACTGCCGGAGGCGATCAAACCGAGACCGCCCAGCCGACTGGCCCGGCGCCTGACATCGCCGTCTCCTCCGACCCTCCACTCCCAGATGCCGCCTCCTAGGCTGCCTTTTCCGCCACTCTTTGTCTTTCTTTAGTAATCTTTTGAAAAACTTTGTTAGATTCGAACAATTCCACCCGCGGGGTGTATCTTGAACTTCTATTCGAAGATTCGGCCAAGGGCCTATGTAAATATTAATCTCCTTTCCGTCTTTCCTTGCTTACTGCTCTTTTAGGCTTTCCCTTTTGCCGCCTTCCCTTAGTCGCTGCCTTGTCAGTCGAACAGCCGCTCTGCAGACTATCGCTGGGTCAAGTGCTTGGCTACTTTGGGAAGGCAAGGACTTGGCCGTTTAGAGTTTCTTTAGCAAGTCAGATAGGAAGCGACATGCCGACTACCCAAGAGTCGGCCGTCCTTAATAGAGGCTGATGAAGACGGCGAGCCGGCTACTCATGAGTCGGCCTTCCGCTTCAGAAATGCTGGAGGCCGCATTATGCTATGTTCGTGCTTTAGGTCCTTAGCCATTTTTCGCGTGGGTGCCCATTCTTCCTCACTCCTGCCTGCCTCACAGTCGCTCTGCGAGCTGCATCTTTTTGCTAGGAGGCGGATTGGGCACCGCACACTACTTGTCTGACTACTGGAAGCTTCTCATAGCGCAAGGCGGCGAGTCCCCTGGCCGACTAGTCAGGCCCGGTGCCAAGCGGCTTGTAATGTAAGTAATGTACTCAGAGGCATAATTCTTATCATACAGCTAACAAAAAGGGCAGTCCCCGAGCTCGTCTCGGGGGGCCCCAAGTCTTCGTGCTTTAGTACAAAGGGGTAGTGTGATACATACTGCATCAACTGTAAAATCTTCGAAGAAGATTTGCATTCCACGGGCGTTCTGTCTCTTTGCTGGAGTCGTCCCTCTTGCACGCTCGGGGCTTCTGGGCGTCGATCAAATAGTAGGCGTCATTCCCTAGTACCTTGCTGATGATGAAGGGGCCTTCCCAAGGTGCCGACAGCTTGTGCTGGCCGGCCGTTCATTGGATCAGCCGGAGCACAAGGTCGCCTTCTTGAAAGGATCTTGGCCTGACCTTCCTATTGTAGTATCGACGCAGACTCTGCTGGTAGATGCTGGACCGACTGAGTGCCAACAGCCGGCCCTCTTCCAGCAGATCGACGCCGTCTTGACGTGCTTCTTCTGCTTCTTCCTAGGTGTACATGGTGACTCACGGGGAGTCGAACTCTATGTCCGTTGGGATGACGGCTTCGGCGCCATAGACGAGGAAGAATGGTGTGAAGCCGGTTGACTTGTTTGGAGTCGTGCGCAGACCCCAGAGGATGGCTGGCAGCTCCTCGAGCCAACAGCTGGCAGATCGCTCCAGCGGTGTGATGAGTCGAGGCTTGATGCCGGATAAGATGAGGCCGTTTGCTCGCTCCACCTGGCCGTTTGACTGCGGGTGGGCAACGGACGCTAAGTCCAGTTGGATGCCCTGTGTCGCGCAGAAACGGGCCAAGGCGCCTTTGGCAAAATTCGTGCCATTGTCAGTGATGATGCTGTGTGGGATGTCGTACCGAGTTGTGATGTCAGCGATGAAGGTCACTGCAGTCGGACCATTAAATTTCTTGATGGGCTTCACCTCCACCCACTTGGTGAACTTGTCCACTGCGACAAGTAGGTGAGTCAAGCCACCTCGTGCTGTCTTGAATGGTCCCACCATGTCCAGGCCCCAGACTGCAAAGGGCCAGGCGATGGGGATAGTCTTGAGTGCGGAAGCCGGCTGAAGTCGCTTGGAACGAAAAACCTAGCACCCTTTGCACTTTTGGACTAACTCTTTGGCCTCTTCCAGAGCGGTTGGCCAGAAAAAACCGTGCCGGAAGGCTTTGGCGACGAGTGCCCTTGAGGCCGCGTGGTGACCGCACTCGCCTTCGTGGATGTCTCTGAGGATTGCCTGACCTTGTTCTGCTTCGATGCAGCGTTGGAAGACGCCGGTAACGCTGCGCCTGACCAGCTCTCTATTGACTATGGTGTAGGCTGCTGCTCGGCGTTGCACCTGCCGAGCCAAGATTTCGTCAGTTGGCAGCTCTCTGTTTACTAAGAATCTGGGGATGGGTTGGGCCCATGAAGGTGCTGCTATTTCTTCAACTGCCACCAGCGTGACTTGAATAAGGGCGGCCGAGCTGGGAGGCGGCGGGTTGGAGTCCGTAGCCGCTTGCTGATTTGACAAGGTCCCGGGGCCGACTGGAGTAGTCCCCGGGCCGAGCTCTGGAGTCTTCGATCTTGCTACTGCAGTCCCCGGGCCGGGTTCTGAAGTCCCCAGGTTGGCCTCGACTATATGTTCCTTGGAGTTGGATCCGTCCTCCTCAGGCGGAGCCGGCACATAGATTGAATCTGATTCTGGTGACGGCTTGATAGAAGGCTTGAGGAGGCGCCGGAGGGCGACACCGGATGGTATTGCCTGGCGGGTGGAGCCGATTCATGCCAAGGCGTCTGCTTGGTCGTTGTCGTTCCTTGGCACATGGAGGAACTCGCACCCCTCGAAGTATCCGCTGAGCTGCTGGACGAGGAAACGGTAGCTCGCCATATTCGCGTCCTTGGCGTCCCAATCGCCTGATGATTGCTGGACCACCAAGTCAGAGTCGCCATAACACAGGATCCGGCGAATGCCGAGTTCCTTGGCAAGCCGGAGCCCGTGGATGAGCGCCTCGTACTCGGCCACGTTGTTGGAGGCGGCGAAGTGGATCTGTAGCGCATATCTAAGCTTGTCGCCCTTGGGGGAAGTGAGGACGACGCCGGCTCCCAGGCCGGTGCGCATCTTGGAGCCATCGAAGTGCATCCGCCAATGGGTGGAGTCGAGCGCTGGCGGCAGATACTGGGTCTCAGCCCAGTCAACGAGGAAGTCGGCCAGTGCTTGTGACTTGATGGCGGTGTGGGGCTCGTAGTAGATGGTGTAGGGAGCCAGGTCGATGGCCCATTTGGCCACCCGGCCATAAGCATCTCGGCTTCCAATGATCTCGGCTAGTGGAGCTGTGCAGACCACGGTGATTGGATGCTCCTGGAAGTAAGGCTTCAATTTCTTGGCGGCAAAATGCACGCCGTAGCACATCTTCTGGTAATGGGGGTAGTTCTGCTTGGAGGTCGACAGCACCTCGCTCAAGTAGTATACCGGTCTCTGGACGGGTAGCGCCTTGCCTTCCTCCTTGCGCTCGACTACAATGACCGTGCTGACTACTCGGCTGGTGGCGGCAATGTATAGAAGCATGGGCTCTTTGGGAGTCGGAGCCGCCAGCACAGGGGGAGTAGTCAACATCTTATTTAGTTGGAGAAAAGCCTCGTCCGCCTTGGGAGTCCACTCAAAGAAGGTCGTCTTCTTCATGAGCTGATACAAGGGGAGAGCCTTCTCGCCCAGTCGACTGATGAATCGGCTGATGGATGCCAAATAGTCGGTGAACTTCTGCACATCTAACAGTCGTCTGGGTGCCTCCATCCTCTCGATGGCCTTGATCTTTACTGGATTGCACTCTATGCCGCGTTCGGAGACCAGGAAGCCGAGGAGCTGGCCGGCTGGTACTCCGAAAACGCACTTCTCCGGGTTGAGCTTGATCTGGAATCGGCGCAGATTCTCAAATGTTTCCTTGTGGTCCTCCAGCAAGGTTCCACGCTTTTCTGTCTTCACCACCACGTCATCCACATAGACATGGGCATTTCTGCCGAGTTGCTTCAGGAGGCACTTCTGCATGCAACGCTGAAAGGTGGCGCCGGCGTTTCTCAAGCCGAACGTCATGGTCAGGTAGCAGAAGACTCCAAACGGCATGATGAAGGCGGTCTTCAGTCTGTCCGCTGGGTTTAGCTTGATCTGATGATATCCTGAATATGAATCTAGGAAACTCAACAGCTCGCATCCGGCTGTGGAGTCTATCACCTAATCAATTCTTGGCAGAGGAAATGGGTCCTTGGGGCAGGCTTTGTTGAGGCTCGTGTAATCAATGCACATCTGCCACTGCTTGTTCTTCTTCAGCACCAGTACTGGGTTTGCCAGCCACTCTGGAAAAAGTACTTCCATGATGAAGCCGGCTGCAAGGAGCCGGGCTATTTCTTCTCCAACAACTCTTCTTTTTTCTTCTGACAGGCGGCGCAAGGGCTGCCTGACGGGCTTCACATCAGATCGGACGTGTAATTTGTGCTCGGCAAATTCCGTCGGGACACCAGGCATGTCCTTGGGGGACCATGCGAAGATGTCGCGATTCTCACGGAGGAAATCGACGAGCTCGCCTTCCTATTTGCTATCGAGGCCTGTGCCCATGACAGCATACCTCTCTAGGTGCTCCGGGTCCAACGGTATCTTCTTTGTTTCTCTGGCCGGCTTGAATGATCCTTCCGCTTCCGACTCCTTGGGGTCGGGCGATAACTCGGGCTGCTTGCCGGCCATCGCCACGACCCGATCGTGGAGCCGTTTCTCAGCTGCGATCACCAAGGACTCGGCCAGCCGACTGCTCTCGGCTGCGCAAGCGGACGACTTCCTGTAGTCGCCAGACACGGTTAGGATTCCCTTGGAAATCGGCATCTTCATTTTGAGGTAGGTGTAGTAGGGGACCGCCATGAACTTGGCCAAGGCGGGTCGGCCAAGTAGTGCATGATATGGGCTCTCAAGGTCCACCACCTCAAACCAAATTGGCTCTTGGCGGAAGTGATCTTTGTCCCCGAAGAGGACATCTATCAGGATCTTGCCGATTGGTGAGCAGGAAAGGCCAGGGACGATTCCGTGGAACACAGTCTGGCTGCTCTGAAGCTGTCTTCGCTTGATTCCTAATTTCTCCATTGTATCCTTGTATAGGATGTTGATACTGCTGCCTCCGTCTATCAGCACTCGCGAGAAGCGGGCGGCCCGCCTATCCATGGCGAGCGTGGCGCCTAAGACCAAGGCGTAGGAGCCTGGACTCGGCATCACCTCTGGGTGATTAGCTCTGCTCCAACTGATAGGCTTCTCGGACCAATGCATGAACTCTGGAGTGCTTGATGCAACCGCGTTCACTTCTTGCTGCTGTTGGCGCCTGCTGTGCCGGTCATCCGCTACACTGGTGAACACCACATAGGCTCCGTGCTCATCTGGGAACTCGTCTTGTATCGCGCCGACTGGCCTGACAGCCGGCTGCTGGGGCGGGGGTGGAGGAGGCGGCCCAGCAGGAGCGGGAGGGAGCAGGCCATCCCCCTTGGCGATTCTGGTCAGCCAGTGGCATTTCCTGGTGGTGTGGTTTGACGGCTTCGCGCCGCTGTGAAACTTGCAGGGACCGTCTAGAGTCTGCTCGTAGGAGAAAGCCGGCAGCCAGTTGGACTTGCCGCCCTTCTGCCGCTTCGCCGGAGGCGGTCCCTCCACCTGCTGGTCCTCTGTCGTTGCCACTTGCCGACTGCTGGAAGTCGGCTACAGGGCTTTGTGCTTCTGGTCATTCTGCTGTTGCCGCCGACTGGTGTCTCCAGCCGGAGTTCTTGGAGCCTGAGGGGCGACTTTGCCAGTTGTGCTGACCCGAATCTCCGCCTTCATGGAGGAGTCGGCCGTGGCGTACTTGTCTGCTGTGATCAGTAGCTTGTCGAGGGTCTCCGGCTCGTCGCAGAGGAGCTTGTGCTTGAGGAGGGTGCCTTCTCTGCACCCGACAGTAAAGTACTCGATGGCCTGCACCTCGTGCATGCCCTCGCAGGAGTTCCGGAGTTCGCCCCATCGCGTGAGGTAGTCGCGAGTAGACTCGTCAGGGCCTTGCACGCACAAGGAGAGCTGGCGTGGCTTGGGAGCTCGCCTGTATGTGCTCGTGAAGTTGCGGACAAAAGCCTCGGTGAAGTCAACCCAGCTGTTGGTGCTGCGAGGCTTCAGACTGTTTAACCACATTCGGGCCGAGCCATGGAGCATGAGCGGTACGTATCTTACGGCAACACGCTTGTTGCCGTTCGCGATGTTGACGGCTGTGGAGTAGTCGATCAGCCAATCTTCCGGCTTCACGGTGCCGGTATACTTGGGCTTGTCTTGGGGGAGCGTGAACCCTTTAGGAAAGGGCTCGTCCCGGATGCGGGGTCCAAAGCAGGGGGGACCCAACTCGTCTTCTTCTTCCAGCGCCAGGGATCGGTGGAGTCGGTCGATCCGGTGGCGGGCGTCGTTCTCTCCGACTCCCTCTCGGCGGCCAAGGCGGTCGCCGAGAGTCGGATGTTCCACAAGCGGCGGGGAGACTCGTCTTTCTTTGCGGGGAGGGGAAGGTAGGTAGTCGTCCCGCTGTTCCACCGCTCTAGGGCGGCCGTCTTGGTCGCGCTCGATGGTGATGTGAGTCCGACTGCGGCTGGCAGCCGGCTCCTTGTCCTTCCTCACACGGTCCCCGCCAGTCGGCATTCGAGACATCGCACCTTGGTCTCGGCGAGGCGGTGGGTCGTCGTTTTGGTGCTGCGGCGCCTCGGTGCGGCAGCCGGCGTTATTCTGCACGGCAGCCGCGTCGAGGAGCTGCTGAACTCGCTCCGTCATTATGCGGCGCTCTTCGCCTTCGAAGTTGTCAAGCTCGTCTGCTGCCGCCTGGGCAGCACGAATATTCTCTGCGGGCGTGGCATACAGAGGGCGATCAGCCCCGAAGAGGTTGGCGATTGCCGCGCCGCGCTGTCGGACCGCGCCTAGGCGGCTAGGCCCGGTTGGAGCCGGCAAGCTGCCTACGGCGTGATCCATCTCTTGTTGGTAAGCTTCTGACAAGCGCCTCAGGCTTGCCAGCTTCTTCGCGCCCTCGATGAGCTGAAGGCGGAGCGCCTCCAGCGTCCCGGCGTCGGCGTCTTCCGGAATCGGTGCTGCAAGGTCTCGCAGGGCCGCGTCAAACGGGTCAGGCGCTCCTTCGCCGGAGCGCCCGCCGTGCTCAAGGACGAGGACCTCAGTGACGGTGCTTCCGCCGCTCCCCGCGTATGAGAGCGGCTCGTCGTAGACCACCACGTTGGTGGGGAATGCGTCGAGCGACGCGGTGTCGGAGTCGACCAGCATCGGGTCGGTGGATCCTATGGACTCCAGGTCCGCGGCAGGCTCGCCAGCAACGTGGAGTTGGTCGAGGAGTCCCGAGAGGGGGCTCTCGGGGCCACTCGTGCCTGCGTCGGGCGCAGGCTCGTCGGAGAGGCAAACCTCGCCGATAAGATCGGCAAGGCAGCTGGCTGCACAGGCGATCTCAGCACCGCACAGCGCGTCGGCACAGACACCGTCCGGCGTGCTGGGCTGGCTGCGCTCGCCGGGGAGGAATAGGGTTCCCGTCCAGAGCAGATCTCCAGACGACGGTGCACCTCGCCTCACGGTGGGCGCCAAATGTCGGGAGTTGGATACGACATATGCCAAAGGATGGCTTATCATGGTGCGAGCGAGTAGAACGTCGCCGGTACCTAGAAGCGCGATGAGGCGAAGACATGCCCGCCGGCGGAACTTACCCAGCTTCAGGGCTCTCCTGGGAGATTACACCCCTACTGCTGCTCTACGGGGTCTCCGCATGGTCACTAAGGCAAAGTGACTACAATGGTGCTCCTGGAGCTGTTTCGGGAGGTAGGAGAGGGCAAGGGTAGCTCTCTCCTTCCTGGGCTATCTGGTCTATGTTCCTATCTAGGGCCGAACCCTTTGCATGGGTGCCCCGGGGGGTTTATATAGGCCTACCCCCCCGGGGGTACAATAGTAATCCGGCTGGGCGCGGGTCCCAGCCGTCTGTCTCTCAGGCCGCCGTCCTTCCCGCCGGCTTCTGGGGCCCGCCGACTGGCGGGTCCCGCGGACAGGCTTGATACTGCAGCAGCACTCCTGATGACGCATGCTTGGTCATCGGGTCGTGGCAACAGTGCCGCCGTCTATCGGGCGATCACTGTCGCCATTCCCCATCTTATCTGATTAATGGCTCGTGGGGCCCGGGAGGAGTCGGCCGACTCCAGGGAGGCCGACTCCCACGGGCCCGTCTTCGGGTTGCCCAGGTTGGCTTCGGCCCTCTCACTGACAGGCGGTCCTACCGCCTTCGGGTCATACAGGCCGGCGTCGTGGGCATAGTGCACTGCGTACTATGGATGAGATCAGGGCAGGCATGGCAACAGTGCCGTATCTCACCGGAGATCTTCCAGTGGTACGGCTTACTGTAGCCATGCCGGCCCTTCGTAGGCAGGGGGGAAACGGCCATGCCGCAACCGTACCCTGCATCGTACTTCTGGATAAGGGAGGAGTCTTGGGCCGACTCTCCACAGTCGGCTTCCCTGGGAGTCGCCAGCTTGGAGTCGGCATATCCTGGAGTCGCTCCTGGGACTCGGCCTGAGGGGTGCGGCCTGCCCCGATGTCTTGAGATGTCCTGGGGCTCGGGTTAGCCTACCCGTGGCCCATTACTCCGACAGGATGGAAACCATCTCTGGATCCCAAGAATAAACAGACTGTCGTGGAGGCTCATCTTGTGGTTCCGGTTCCGGGACTGGTATAGGATTCCGATAGGCTTGAATGGCCGCCCACGGAACAATGTGAGGACATGTAGACAAGTTAAACAAAGAGGGAGCATGCAAAGTAATAGTCTCAGGGTGATGTTTATCAAAGTATAATTTATATTTGAGCTCCCCTTCACGACTCTTAACAAGAAAGTCATGCTCTAGCATACTCTTATTATCTAAATAAGCATGGGGCAACGATGTTTCTTCTTTCTCCTCATGCCTAATAGGTATTTCAAAATATTCAGCTAGGCGCGAAGCATAAATGCCTCCAAAGATGGGGCCCTTAGTACAGTTCAGACTTAAACGTCGTCTAGCAACAATTCCACCCATACTAACAGAGTTATTGAAGTATAAACCATGGAACAAAATAATAATATCAGGGATACTAAGGTTTCCATAGTTCCCGCGTCCAATCAAGCAACGACTAGCAAATAAGGCAAAGTAGCGTAAAACAGGAAAATGTATGCTAGTAATCCTTGCATCAGAAACCTTCCTGGTTTCTCCCACAGTGATGGTGTTAATAAAAGCTTCCACTTCATTACGGTGTGGTTCATCTAAGGTGCCCTCAAAGGGTATTTTGCAAACCTCGCAAAATTCAGCTAATGGCATTTCCTTAACAACGTCATATAAATGAAACTCTACTGATGGAGGTGATTTCTTAGGGAAAAAGTAGAAGTTTTGCACAAAAGTATTTGTGAGTAAGAGATATTGATGACTTTGGTCGTGGAGGAAGTCGGTGAGGCCAGCATTCTCAATCAATAAATAGAAATCCTCATAAATCCCGACTCTCCTCAAGAAGTCATCGGAAGTCCATTCACACGGCCGGACCTCCGCGGTGCGAGGCAAATTAAATTTGGGCTTCTTCTCTTCTTCCTTTTGTTTTTCCTTCGAGCTTCAGCTCGACGAGCCCCTTAAAAGTCTCTTCATCATTTATGAAACAATCTGAAATTTTTAGTGACTTCAAATAAAAGTGAACCAACTTCAATAAAATTGATAGCAACAACTCCCAGTAGTGCCTAGAGCCTATATCAAGCATTAGAACTACTTGGAACCATATAAATTTGACATGCAAGCTCAAGAACATGGGCTCCTATGCAGCATAATTTTGCAACGAATAAAGCACTAGAACAAAAACTAATTGGACCAATGGAGGAGGCACATACCAAAGAACAATCTCCCCAAGCAGTTTTGCGAGAGGTGCTTTGAGCAAGGAGATCGAAAATCACAGCAATGTGGGCTGGAACTCGTGCTTGAGTTGGTTTTTCGTGTTTGTGTGAGACAGAGGAAGAAGATGGGTGCAGGAATAAGTGGAGGAGGGCCACCATGGCCAGGTGGCAGCTCCCCCCGCGGTAATTTTTGCACAGTAGATCCTCAAATATTCCTGAAAAAATCATATTAAATTGGCATGGCATTCTCAGGACTTTTATTTTCGGGATATTTTTATATTGCACGGATAAATCAGGAAACAGACAGAAAAATACTATATTACTTTATTTCTACTAAATAACAGAAAATATAAAGAGGGTACAGAAGGTTGTGCTTCTAGTTTCATCCATCTTGTGATCATCAAAATGAACACACTAACAAGGTTGATCAAGTCTTGTTAACAAACTCATTCTGAATAACACGGAACCGGAGAAATTTCGAATAACACTAAGTTACCTCAACGAGGATATGGAAATCCCCAACAATAAGAATATCATACTTTTTCTTGACAGTAGGGAGAGGAAATTCAAAACCTCCAAATATAATTGATGGAATTTTCCAATAGAGTTGATACTATAAACTTGAGGTTGTTTCCTCGGAAAGTGTACCCTGTGCTCATTGCCATTAACCTGAAAAGTGACATTGCCTTTGTTGCAATCAATAACAGCCCCTGCAGTATTAAGGAAAGGTCTTCCAAGAATAATAGACATACTATCATCCTCGGGGATATCGAGAATAACAAAGTCCGTTAAAAATAGTAACGTTTGCAACCACAACAGGCACATCGTCACAAATACCGATAGGTAGAGCAGTTGATTTATCAGCCATTTGCAAAGATATTTTAGTAGGTGTCAACTTATTCAAGTCAAGTCTACGATATAAAGAGAGAGTCATAACACTAACACCGGCTCCAAGATCACATAAGGCAGTTTTAACATAATTTCTCTTAATGGAGCATGGTATAGTAGGTACCCCTGGATCTCCAAGTTTCTTTGGTATTCCACCCTTAAAAGTATAATTAGCAAGCATGGCGGAAATTTCAGTTTCCAGTATCTTTCTTTTATTAGTAATGATATCCTTCATATACTTAGCATAAGGATTTGTTTTGAGCATATCAGTTAATCGCATACGCATAAAGATGGGTCTAATCATTTCAGCAAAGCGCTCAAAATCCTCATCATACTTTTTCTTGGATGGTTTCAGAGGAAAAGGCATGGGTTTCTGAACCCATGGTTCCCTTTCTTTACCATGTTTCCTAGCAACAAAGTCTCTTTTATCATAGCGTTGATTCCTTGATTGTGGATTATCAAGATCAACTGCAGGTTCAACTTCTACATCATTATCATTACTAGGTTGAGCATTATCATGAACATTATCATTAGGTTTATGTTCATCACCTGATTGTGTTTTAGCATAATAAATAGAGATATCATTTGGATTCTCAGGTGGTTCAGCAATAGGTTCACTAGAAGTTTGCAAAGTCCTATCATTTTTCTTTTTCTTCCTTTTAGAAGAACTAGGTACATCAATATTATTTCTCTGAGGGTAGCCTTCAGGATACAAAGGTTCCTGAGTCATTCTACCAGTTCTAGTAGCCACTCTAACAGCATAATCATTTTTCTTACTATTCATTTCATCAAGCACTTCTTTCTGAGCTTTAAGTACTTGTTCTACTTGAGTGGTAACCATAGAAGCATGTTTGCTAACAAGTTTAAGTTCACCTCTAATATTAGCCATATAATCACCCAAGTGTTTAATCATAAAGGTATTTTGTTTTAATTGTCTACCAAAGTAAGCATTAAAGTCATCTTGCTTAAACATAAAGTCATCAAACACATCCAAGCACTGACTAGCAATTTTAGTAGGAAGGACTTTAGCTTTATCATATCTATAGAGAGAATTTACCTTTACTACCTATGTCGGGATATCGGTATCAGGAGGTTCTTCAGTGAATAAGGAATTGAGATCATAAACTTCTTCAACAGGCGGTAAATTAAGACCATGTATTTCTTCAATAGGAGGTAAATTCTTAACATCTTCAGCTTTAATATCTTTTTTTCATAGATTTCTTTGCCTCTTGCATATCTTCAGGACTGAGAAATAGAACACCTCTCTTCTTTGGAGTTGGTTTAGGAATAGGCTCAGTAATTGGCTCAGGAGCTGGCTCGGGAGTTGGCTCGGGAGGTGCCCAATTATTTTCATTTGTCAACATATTATTCAATAGAATTTCAGCTTAATCCGGTGTTCTTTCCCTGAAAAGAGAACCAGCACAACTATCCAGGTAATCTCTGGAAGCATCAGTTAGTCCATTATAAAAGATATCAAGTATTTCAGGTTTCTTAAGAGGATGATCAGGCAAAGCATTAAGTAACTTGAGAAGCCTCCCCCAAGCTTGTGGGAGACTCTCTTCTTCAATCTGCAGGAAGTTGTATATTTCCCTCAAAGCAGCTTGTTTCTTATGAGCATGGAAATATTTAGCAGAGAAGTAATAAATCATATCCAGGGGACTACGCACACAACCAGGATCAAGAGAATTAAACCATATCTTAGCATCACCCTTTAATGAGAATGAAAATATTTTGAGTAAATAAAGGTAGCGTGATCTCTCATCATTAGTAAACAGGGCAGCTATATCATTTAGCTTAGTAAGATGTGCCACAATAGTTTCAGATTCATAGCCATAGAAAGGATCAGATTCAACCAAAGTAATTATATCTGGATCAACAGAAAATTCATAGTAATCCTTATCGGGAACACAAATAGGTGAAGTAGCAAAAGCAGGGTTGGGTCTCATTCTATCCCTAAAAGATTCATTACTCCATTTAACTAGCAATCTCTTAAGTTCGTATCTATCCTAGCAAGCAGAAATAGATGCAGAAGATTCTATATCAAAAAGATAACCCTCAGGAATAGCAGGCATATTTTCATCATCACTCTCATCATCGTATTCAGATTCAATAATTTCTCTTTCTCTAGACCTAGCAATTTGCTCATCGAGAAATTTACCAAGCGGCACAGTATTATCAAGCATAGAAGTAGTTTCATCATAAGTATCATTCATAGTAGAAGTGGCATCATCAATAACATGCGACATATCAGAATTCATAGCAGTGGCAGGTTTAGGTGTCGCAAGCTTACTTATAACGGAAGGAGAATCTAGTGCAGAGCTAGATGGCAGTTCCTTACCTCCCCTCATAGTTGAGGGCAAAATAGTAGTTCGATCGTCTTTCAAGTTCTTCATAGTGTCCAGCAGATATAAACCCCAAGTGACTCAAAGAATAGAGCTATGCTCCCCGGCAACGGCGCCAGAACAAGGTCTTGGTAACCCACAAGTATAGGGGATCGCAACAGTTTTCGAGGGTAGATTATTCAACCCAAATTTATCGATTCGACACAAGGGGAGCCAAAGAATATTCTCAAGTATTAGATGCTGAGTTGTCAATTCAACCACACCTGGAAACTTAGTATCTGCAGCAAAGTGTTTAGTATCAAAGTAATATAATAGTGGTGGTAACGGTAACAAAAGTAAAGACAGCAAAAGTAATGTTTTTGGTATTTTGTAGTGATTGTAACAGTAGCAACAGAAAAGTAAATAAGCAAGAACCAGTATATGGAAAGCTCGTAGGCACCGGATTAGTGATGGATAATTATGCCGGATGTGGTTCGTCATGTAACAGTCATAACATAGGGTGACACAGAACTAGCTCCAATTCATCATTGTAATGTAGGCATGTATTCCATATATAGTCATACGTGCTTATGGAAAAGAACTTGCATGACATCTTTTGTCCTACCCTCCCGTGGCAGCGGGGTCCTATTGGAAACTAAGGGATATTAAGGCCTCCTTTTAATAGAGAACCGGAAGAAAGCATTAGCACATAGTGAATACATGAACTCCTCAAACTATGGTCATCACCGGGAGTGGTCCCGATTATTGTCACTTCGGGGTTGCCGGATCATAACACATAGTAGGTGACTATAGACTTGCAAGATAGGATCAAGAACACACATATATTCATGAAAACATAATAGGTTCAGATCTGAAATCATGGCACTTGGGCCCTAGTGACAAGCATTAAGCATAGCAAAGTCATAGCAACATCAATCTCAAAACATAGTGGATACTGGGATCAAACCCTAACAAAACTGACTCGATTACATGATAAAGCTCATCCAACCCATCACCGTCTAGCAAGCCTACGATGGAATTACTCACGCATGGCGGTGAGCATCATGAAATTGGTGATGGAGGATGGTTGATGATGACGACAGCGACGAATCCCCCTCTCCGGAGCCCCAAACAGACTCTAGATCAGCCCTCCCGAGAGAGATTAGGGCTTGGCGGCGGCTCCGTATCACAAAACGTGATGATTTCTTCTCCCTGATTTTTTTCTCCCCGAAACCAATATATGGAGTTGGAGTTGGCGTCG
>NC_057807.1:577605211-577704838 GCF_018294505.1 Triticum aestivum | reverse complement strand
GCCCCTGGCCTTCATCTTTGGCGAAGATTTTTATTATTTTTTCTAAGATGTTCCGTGGAGTTTCAGGTCATTCCGAGAACTTTTATTTTCTGCACATAAAACAACATCATGGCAATTCTGCTGAAAACAGCGTCAGTCCAGCTTAGTTCCATTCAAATCATACAAGTCAGAGTCCAAAACAGGGCAAAAGTGTCTGGAAAAGTAGATACGACGGAGACGTATCATGGGGTGTCATGCTTGTCCCCTGGGTCACTTCATAAATAGTGCCAGGGGACAAGTGACACTATACATGATGGCATCGAGGTACAACCGTCTCGTCCGCGGTATGGCCGGCATGCCGGGGTCTTGTCGGTGTTGGGTCGGGCTGCAGTCGGCAGCCGGCTGGTTGGCGCAGTCGGAAGCCGACAGCCGGCCGGGCACAGCAGTCGGACGGTGAGCCGGCAGGAGCGGTCGGGCAGTCGGACTGAGGGGCTTTGCTAGCCCCGATGTCTTGAATTATTGTCTTGCCGTCTTCGGGGTACCCGTGGCCAATTATTCCGACACAAGTCATCTTTCTTTTTATCGCACTACTTGTACTCGTACGACTCGCCGTATTAATCAATTACAACATGTGGCTTTATATGACGTTTACTTGCTGTTCTTTCTTATTGACATTTTTTGTCAAACGGCATTCATACACTACGGTACGCCTTAATATGCCAGGGGCCTCGTTGTACCCATAATACAGATATAAAGTCCGAACACCCTCACGGTCGTTCGGCACCCCAAACTTATAGCATTATATGCATCGGCTCCGAATCATGTCTTGGATCAATAGTTAGGTTGCCCGGCTCCTGTGCTTGCTACCCTACGTTCCGCTATATCGGCTAGGGTAGTAAAGGGAGAACTACTGCGATTGTGTCCCGGTTCTTCCGGATGAGCACCTCAGTAGAGAAAGCTGAAAACTGTCTGCCATGATGCGGCAAGAGCTGGTCAGCTATTCGAGAGGTTACAAAATCTTTAAGGATTTCTTCCGCATTATGCGATAACTAATGCAGCGTGCGACGGATCAACTTTTTCTTCCAATCAGGTGCTGATAGAGCCCCTAGTGCGGTCTTCCAAACACCAAGGGCTGCGCCTACCTGTCTTTTGTCAAACTCCTATGGCTAAGTGACGGTGATAAAGCCTTATAGTCCGATTGCTTGGTTCGTTGCGCTGAACACCTCCTTCAAGGACCCAAAACTGGGGTAAAGAGTGTTCAGGTTTATCCTGAACACCCATGTACTTCCTACGTGGGGGCAGAAGCCGACGACTAGCCAACTCTCATGATTAATATATAAAATGGCTGCACAGGAGGTAAAATTTTCTAATAAACAGGCATTATATTATATAAATGACCTTGTTAAACATTACATAGGATAACATGAATGTATTCATGGGAATATAATATCCTTGGTACATTGCTCCGCTACAAGGCAGGATCCTTTCAGGACATTGTCATAATATAACTCGGGCTTGCGGTGCTCCTTCCCCGCAGGCGGTCCTTCGGTCATCAGCTTTTCGGCATCCATCTTCGCCCAGTGCACTTTTGCATAGGCGAAGTCCATTCATGCACCTTCCATGCAGAACGACCGCTTGCTGACTTCAAGTCGAGGGCAGACACTTACAAGCCACTTCACGAGCCCAAAGTAGCTACTGGGAATTGCCTCGGCGGGCCACAACCAGATAATTAAATCCTTCATGGCTAGTTCGGCCGCCCTATGCAGCTCGATCAACTGTTTCAGTTGATCGACAAAAGGCACTGGATGCTCGGCGCCAGATATTGTGACCAGAAGAGCTTCTCCGTAGAGCTCCTTTCTTCGGCTCAGTAGAATTGTGCGGCATCAGATACGCTGCGCGGCAGCTCCGCAAACACCCCTGGAGAAACTGAATTCAGATTAGTGACATGATTTTCTTCCTTTAAATATTTGCTTTGCAAAGAAAAAACCTTACCCGCTGTGATCTTTTTGTCCTCCTAGATTTCCTGCAGGGTGCCTTGGGCTTCGCCCCGGGCATCGTGTGCACCTTGACGAGCCTCGGTGAGTTCAGATTCTTTCTCCGTTAAACTCTGCTCCAAGGTCTCGCATTTCTTCATGACCTCTTGGAGCTCTTGCTGAACTTCAATAACCCTGGCCTCATGCTTCTCACAAAGGGCATGCTCTGTGGCCGCCTTCTTCTCGGCCTCGACCACTGCCTTCTTAAGAGCCTCGACTTCGGCCGTCGTTCCTAGAGCACATCAGGAAGAAATTTCATCTCACTCAATTATTCATTCGTGCTGAATGCGAACAAGGTTTTCACATACCTTGGTTATCCTCCAACTGCTTCTTCACTTGGCCGAGTTCTTCTTCGGCCCGCTCCAAACTCTACTTCAGTGCGGAGACTTCCACAGTTTGAGAGGTGGCAGTCACTACAGATGCCTGCTTCGAAAAAACAAAAGAGGGAGAGGTACCACAAGGTAAGTCTCCTGAGAACATATATTTGATCCTTTGTCCGTTTTTTTTCTTTCGAAACACCGAACAATGTATCAGGGGTTACTATCTATACGATGACACTCTTTGAAAGCTCACAACATACCTCAAAGCCCGTTATAAGGCTGATGCAGGCTTCAGTCAGCCCGCTTTCGGCAGACCGAATCTTCTCAATCACCGCACCCATAAGGGCACGGTGTTCTTCAACAATGAAGGCGCTCTTCAGCGCTGCTGATAAGGTATCCAGCACTTCTGGTTGGGCAGAGGTTGCCAGTGGAACAGGCGCACCCCCCGTCTGTCGAGAGAGGTTGCCCGCCTGAATCCCGAGTAGTGTTGGTCTTCGGACTATGTCCGGGTGGGGGCCGAATTCAATATAGCCCCCGCCGTCGGTTTCCATGGGCGCCTTTCCCCCGTGTGTCCGACCACCGAGGTTTGACCCTATGGTGCTGCCTTGACGGTCTCCCCACCCCCCTCGGCCTGGGTCCCTTTGGGACGATACCCCGGTGTTGTTCACATGTTTTGGGGAGGGGCCGTCGGGGGAGTCCCGCTGTCCATAGCATCCGAACCCAGTGAATCCTCCGATGAGGATTGTTCGGCGCGGGACTTGGCCGGATTGCAAAAAAGGCATGATTCAATGCGATTAAATGCTATATGATAGTGAGTCAAGATACACAAACGTGTCCGGGTTTTATATACTCACGATTTCACCAGGGGCTGGCCCCTGGGATCCCACTCTGGGCTGCTATCGGTGGCGGTGGCGGACTCCTCCGGAATGGGAGTTTTTCCCTTCTTAGGCGACTCAGCCTCCAAGTGTGTGGATGCTGTCCTTTTCTTTCTGCCCCTCACTGGGGGGGACCAGCTTTCCTCCTCTTCATCGTCCTCTTTGGAGGAAGAGCGGGCCTCAGAGTCTTCGGATAATATGTCCGAAGTGCCTTGGCGATGAAGGCCACCCCTGGTCTCTTTGGCCTCTTTCTCGGCTCTTTTCTTTGGTGCCTTGTAAGGCGCCGGGACCAGCATCTTCATCAGAAGTGAGTCGGCTGGTTCTTCTGGCAGCGGGGCCGGGCAGTAGATCCGCCCTTCCTTCTTCTTCCAGCCCTAAGAGAGTTGTGGGAAAATACATTAAGCGTTTCCCTTGGATTAGGCAGATAAAGCATATGACTTGCCAACATGCGAAGACTTACGGAACTCGCGGGTCGGGACAGTTGGTACCCATGGTCCTCGGCTGAATCTGGCCATGATTTGCCGGACTTAAAGAGCACCTTCCAGATGTCTTTTTGCGATGAGTCGAATAACCCTAGTAGGGTCTGGTGCTTGGCTGGGTCGAATTCCCATAAATTGCAAGCCCTGTGTTGACAAGGGAGAATCGGGCGAACTAACATCACCTGGACTAGGTTGACAAGTTTGATATTATTGTCCTTCATACCCTTGACACGCGCCTGGAGCACCGCCAACTCATCTGGCGAAGACCAGTTTAGGCCCTTCTTGGGCCAGGACGTAAGCCGCAATGGAGCTCCGGATCAGAATTCGGGAGCTGCGACCCATTTTGTGCCGCATGGCTCAGTGACATAGAACCACTGTGTCGGTGTACTAGAATAGGGGTACCCTAGTACCCCGAACTTGTGCACCGGCAGTTGCAGCACCCCGCGGCAAGGCTTGCCGGGTGAACGCCAAGATCCTCCGTGGTTCCCTTGGAGCCATTCAAGAACAAAGTATTTAAGCTCAGGAGACAAGGCCCCGGCAAGAGGAGCTTGCCGGGAAGGCCAACCAAGGCACTCCAAGGAACTTGCCATGACGCGCCACGCGCTCCGGCAAGGCAACAAGGCCCCGGCAAGAGGAGCTTGCCGGGAAGACCAACCAAGGTACCTCGAGGCCCGGTGAGCGACAAGCTTCCGGACCCGACAAGATAACAGCAGCGGCAAGGTGCTTGCCACGGCAGGCGGCCACTCTGTGCCCATGCTCCAGCGCATCCACCAACGTGTCGCTCTGAGGGCCTCTCCAGGCGCGCGTGGCGGGAGGGTGTGCAGCCAGCGGTGCGCAGTGGCATGCGAAGCTGACAAGATCGCCATCGTGGCGAACGGTGGCGCCCCTAACAGTCCTTTTCTGCACTGTTTGGGCGACTCAGACAGGCATTTAATGCCCTTGTCCCCTGCCGTCAGGGTTAGGTAGGGTGCACTGTACAAGTAACTGTACCAACCACCTCACTTTTTACATTTGTACCCTTCTCTGCGTTGCCACCTGTCGGTGACCCCTTTAGCGTATAAAAGGAGGCCCATGCGCAATGTAGAGGGGGTTGGACAGTTTCGACTGGTTCGGAACCCAGAAAAACACTACGCTCTCTCTCTCTCTCTGGAGCAAGAACACAAGATAATCAAACAAGCAGCAGTAGGAGTGTTATCTCTCCGGAGAGCTCCGAAGCTGGGTAAACTGCTCGTGTGCTTCGCCTCGATCTGCTCTTCGTGTGATCTCCGCCCCCCGCCGAACCGAAAGGGGCTTGGTCCGCTGGCCCCATAGGTGTTCGTGGATCAGTTTCCCCGACATCTTTGGCGCGCCAGGTAGGGGGCGTCGAGATTGTGTGAACCTGATCCGGCGTTCACACGAGCTAGATCTTCATTCCCTTCATCAACATGCCACCGAAGAAGAAGACTTCGGCGGCAGCCGCTCTGTCCACGTCACTTCCGCCACCGTTGGAGCAAACGGGTGGTGGAATGGACGCCGGCGGAAGAATGGACGTCGACGAGGAAGCTTATGATGCTGCCAGGTCCAAGGACAAGGCTGCACAAACCTCGGCGACTGTACATGTTCCGCGCCACTCTATGGAGGCGCAAGACCAACAGCGTCATGACACTCGCAGTGCCATACGCATGATAGGACAAGACCAAGCTAGTGGATCTCGGGGCGCTCAAGACCAGCATGTATGCCAGCGTGCTGGCACGAGCGGGGCACGGTCGCCTGGACGGGATACTGCTCCTTCTAACATCTTTAGAAGTCCGAGCACGTCCCGCTCCTCGCGCCGTCCGCCACTGCCACCCACCACTCCAGCAGAAGCTTTGGCGCGAGCTCAACTGCTCCTAGATTACCCTCCAATGTCGGACAAGATCGACGAATGGAGGGCCACCATTCAGAGTCTCATCGGCTACGCCAACGGCGACACTCCACAGCGGCCGAGCGCGTCGCCGCCGCGGCAGGGTTGCCGGGCGTGAGCCGGTGGCGACGAAACGGGTGGAGGTGCAACTACCATGCAATCACTACCCCAAAGGCCAAGATCGCCGACTCGCCGGATCCACCTCGACAGCGACTCCACCGCATCATCGGATCCACGAGCTCGTCGCGATCAGCGCTAAGTTCTTCATGATCGATAACAAGAAGACGCTCGAACTCGCATCGAGCGCCAAAGAGAAGCGCGACGTCAATCCGACAAGCGCGCTGGGCCCTCTGTTGACATGCATGCACCAGGGGAACCAGGCAACCTGCCGTACACGGTAAGTTGCCCTGCGTTCACTCATGAGCTGCGGCAAGTCCAGTGGCCCAGCACGAAGAACTTCAAGCCAGACGTACCAAAGAAGTACGACGGCAAGACGCATCCGTCGGAGTTCCTCAGCATCTACACCATTGCGGTGCAGGCTGCCGGGGGACGGGATGACAGGATCCTTGCCAACTACTTCCCGCTGGTGCTCAAGCCCAATGTCAGATCCTGGCTCATGCACTTGCTGGACAACTCCATATCCTCTTGGGCTGATCTGTGCCCTCAGTTTGTCGGCGCCTTCACAGGCGGACACAAGCCTCATGGCCAGGAGAGTGATCTTCATCTGCTCGCCCAGAAGGAAAGAGAGCCCCTGCGCAAGTACATTCAGAGATTCAGCCGTGTGCAGCACAACATCCAAGACGTCCACCCTACCGCGGTGATCAGCGCGTTCCATCAGAACGTGCAAAACCGCAGGATGTGGGAGGAAATGGCCATGTGCAAGATCAGGGACGTCAGTGAGTTATATGCACTGGCCGACAAGTGTGCACGTGCTGAGGAAGGGAGGAGACTCCCCGGAGAGAATGTAGGAGCGGGAGGATCTGACAGTGAAGATGCTGCCCCGGCAAGGAAAAACCAGCGGCGGAACAACAGGAAGAGGAAAGGCAAAGAGGTGCTAGTTGTTGAGCAGTCCGGCAACGGTGGTGGCGCCAAGGAAGCCAAAGCTGGTGACTCCGGCAAGGAGGTTGCCGCGGAGGCGGCGGTCGCCGACAAGTAGGACGGCACCAACAAGCAGTATTGCAAGATCCACCGCACCAAGGGCCATGATCTCCAGAGCTGCAAAAAAGTCGAGCAGCTTGTTGAGCAACAGAAAGCTGAATACGAGCGGCGCGACAAGGAGAAGGCCCAGGAAGGAGCTGGGGGATCCAGCAAGAAACGTCCCGGCCGAGGAGGACGCCGCGGCAAGGCCAAGCAGCGGCAAGGAGACAGACCTCCTCGCGGCCGCGACAAGGATGAAGATGACGACGACGATGAAGACATGGATGATGAGGAGACTGATGAGCAGGAGTACCAGAAAGCCACAGAGGTCCTGTGCGTTGACGGTGGTGCTTCTCTGCATACCTCACACCGTCAGCTCAAGCAGTGGGTGCGGGAAGTTAATGCAGTAGAACCACCCGTCGAGTCACGCAAGCTTCTAAAATGGTCCAGCACGCCTATCATCTTTGATATTGAGGACCACCCTGATCGCATAACTGTGGTCGGGTGCTTGCCGATGTTGGTGTCACCAACAATCCGCAACCTCAAGGTCACTAAGATGCTAGTTGACGGCGGGGCCGGCTTGAACCTGATCTCCTCCGCGGTGCTCCAGAAATTCCAGATCCCTGACAGCGAGCTCGAAGAGACCGGTACATTTCAAGGAGTCAACCCGGGAAGGAGCAAGCCGAAGGGAAAGATCACGTTGTCGGTAACATTTGGCAGCGAGCTGAACTTCAGGACTGAGAGGGTCACGTTTGATGTTGCTGACTTTCCATTACCTTACAATGGAATCCTTGGCCGTCCGGCACTCGCCAAGTTCATGGCAGCCTCTCACTATGCGTACAACATACTGAAAATGCCAGGCCCGATAAGTGTCATCTCTGCCCCTGGCGACAAGAAGGATGCTCTTATCTGTGCCGACAAGATCTACCGGGAAGCAGCAGCCGCAGCAGAACGCAAGACACTTGCCGCTGAAGCTCCCGGGGGGAAGAAGAAGACCAAGTCCAGCAAGAGCTCTGATGCCCACTCCGGCAAGCGCACCTCTTCGGAGTGCTGCGCTACCATCAAGGACGCACCACCGAGCTCCACCGGCAAGTGTAAGAAGGCAATGGCAGCTCCACCTGAGACCAAGAAGGTGTCCACCAAGGAGGACGGCACTGGTGGTACCTTCACCATCAGCGCCACTCTTGACCCCAAATAGGAAAGTGCGCACGTTGCTTTCCTGCGGGCGAATGTCAACGTGTTTGCGTGGCAACCGTCTGATATCCCCGGTGTTCCCAGGAAAGTAATTGAGCACCACCTTGCCGTCTGTCCTCATGCGCGGCCCGTCAAGCAGAAAGTCAGGAAACAGGCAGTGGAGCGCCAAGAATTCATCGCAGAAGAAATCAAGAAGTTGGAAGCAGCAGGCCTTGTTAGAGGAGTGCTCCATCCCACGTGGTTGGCCAATCCTGTTGTCGTGCGCAAGGCTAACAGGAAATTGAGGCTTTGTATTGACTTCACTGATGTTAATAAAGCTTGTCCCAAAGACCCATTTCCCTTGCCGCGCATTAACCAGATTTTTTGACTCCATAGCCTGATGTGATTTGCTTTCATTTCTTGATGCATACTCAGGATACCATCAGATCTTCATGGCAGAAGAGGATGAAGAGAAAACCGCATTTATCACCCCGTGTGGCACGTACTGCTTCGTACGGATGCCTTTCGGTTTGAAGAATGCTGGTTCAACATTCGCAAGGGTAGTCCACCACGCTTTTGAGCCACAGATGCACAGAAATGTGGAAGCCTACATGGATGACATAGTGGTCAAGAGCAAGAACAGGGCGACCCTGATTCAAGATTTAGACGAGACATTTGCAAATCTGCGCAAGATCAACCTCAAGCTTAACCCCGAGAAGTGCATGTTTGGAGTCCCTTCTGGCAAGCTTCTCGGGTTCTTCGTGTCTCAGCGGGGAATTGAAGCCAATCCCGACAAGATCAAGGCCATTGAGCAGATCGAAGCACCAAAGCGCGTCAAGGATGTACGAAGGCTTGTCGGTTGCGTGGCTGCTCTCAGCAGGTTTATCTCTAGATCTGCTGAGCGTGCCCTGCCATTTTTCAAAATTTTGAAAAAGGCAGGTCCAATAAAATGGACTCCGGAGGCGGAGGCTGCGCTGCAGGACTTGAAGAGATACCTGTCCTCCACCCCAACACTTGTCGCACCTAAGCCGCAAGAGAAGTTGCTGCTATATATAGCGGCAACCAATCAAGTGGTTAGTGCTGCGTTAGTGGCGGAGAGGGAGGCAGATGATGAGCCAGCAACCACGGCAGATGCATCCAGCGACAAGCAGGGGGCTTCGCCGACAGGCTCTGGTCCCGACAGAGATGGATCTGCGCAGGAGCATGATAAGATGCAGAAGAGAATGGTGCAGCGTCCAGTTTACTTTGTCAGTTCCCTTCTACAGGGGGCTAGATCAAGGTACTCTGGTGTGCAGAAGTTGCTTTTCGGCCTCCTCATGGCCTCGAGAAAGCTGCGCCATTACTTCCAAGCACATGAGATCGCAGTCGTCACTCGCTTTCCGCTGAAGAGGATACTGCAAAATCCAGAAGTGACAGGCAGGATTGTCGAGTGGGCGCTGGAACTGTCAAGCTTTGGCCTCAAGTTTGAGAGCACTTCAACTATCCAAAGCAGAGCATTGGCAGAGTTCATAGCAGAATGGACGCCAAAACCAGATGAAGAAATTCCAGAGACGAGCATCCCCGTCAAAGAGGCAAGCAAAGAGTGGCTGATGTACTTTGATGGTGCCTTCTCGCTGCAAGGCGCCGGTGCGGGCGTGCTGCTTGTCGCGCCCACCGGAGAGCACCTCAAGTACGTAGTCCAGATGCACTTTCCCAAGGAGCAAGCAACCAACAATACTGCAGAGTATGAAGGATTGCTTGCCGGTCTCAGAATCGCAGCAGACCTTGGGATTAAGAAGCTCATTGTCAGGGGTGACTCACAGCTTTTCGTCCGCCAAGTGAACAAGAACTACCAGAGTCCATTGATGGAAGCATATGTTGATGAAGTGAGGAAGCTAGAAGAGCACTTTGACGGCCTACAGATGGAGCATATCCCAAGAGCTCAGAATGACATTGCTGATGGCCTGTCAAAGTGCGCCGCACTAAAGTTACCTGTGGAACCAGGGATCTTTGTGCTCAAGTTGACTCAACCATCCGTAACACCATCAACTGGACAAAGCAAGAAGAGGAAGTTGGTTTCTGGTGACTACTTTCCGGCAGAGCTCCCCGAAGCTGCCGCCAAGAGAGTCCCCAAGATCAACACCAAGGATGCTGAGGGGCAGTCTGCTCTGGCAAGCCTTATGGTTCGTTCCGTTGAAGCAGACGCTCCCGACAAGTTTTGCTCCGGCAAGCTTGCCGGGGAACATCAAGCTCCGGCAGGGCCGCAAGTCCTTGCCGTAGAAGCGGATGTTCCCGCAGCAGCAGATGTGCCTTTAGTCCTTGTTTTCGAGCCACAAGCTCCAGCATGGGCACAACAGATCGTCCATTTCCTTCAGACAGGAGAACTTCCCGAAGAGCAAGAAGAAGCGGAAAAAGTAGCCCGGCAGTCAAGTATGTACCAGTTTGTCAATAGCATACTGTACAGAAGAACACTCAACGGTGTGAAATTGAAGTGTATTTGCCAGGAAGATGGACAAAAGCTGTTGGCAGAGATACATGGAGGCATATGTGGCCACCACATTGGCGCAAGAGCACTTGCCGGCAAAGCATTCCGGCAAGGTTTCTTTTGGCCGACAGCCCTCCAGGATGCAACTGCACAAGTAACCCAGTGTGAAGCGTGCCAGTTCCACTCCAAACAGATAAACCAGCCAGCTCAAGCTCTCCCGACGATCCCTTTATCCTGGCCATTTTCGGTCTGGGGGCTCGATATCCTCGGCCCTTTCCCCCGAGCTGTCGGGGGCTTTGAGTACTTGTACGTCGCAATCGACAAGTTCACAAAGTGGCTGGAAGTGCAGCCAGTGAGGAAGGTGACAGCACAGTCAGCAGTCAAGTTCTTCAGGTCAATTGTTTGCCGTGTCGAGATCCCTAACAGGATCATCACCGACAACGGCATGCAATTCACGAGCCGCACCTTCATGCAGTACGTCCAAGACCTTAGAGCCAAGGTCTGCTTCGCTTCTGTTGCTCATCCGAGAAGCAACGATCAAGCAGAGAGGGCAAATGTTGAAGTGCTGCGCGGGCTCAAGACCAGAACTTTCGACAGGCTGCGCAAGTGCGGAAGAAACTGGATCGAGGAGCTGCCGGTGGTTCTTTGGTCGATCAGAACGACGCCAAATGGAGCCACTGGCCAGACGCCTTTTCGCTCTAGTCTATGGAGCGGAGGCAGTTCTCCCCACGGAACTCGTATACGGATCGCCTCGAGTGCTCGCTTATGATGAGCTTGAGCAAGAATAGATGCGACAAGACAACGCGCTGCTCCTTGAGGAAGATCGTCTTCAGGCTACTGTACGAGCTGCTCGATACCAGCAAGCTTTGCGCCGCTACCATAGCCGCAAAGTTAAGGCCAGAAGCTTCGAGGAAGGCGACCTTGTTCTTCGGCGCGTTCAGTCCGCCAAGAATTCCAACAAGTTGACGCCGAAGTGGGAAGGCCCTTATCAGGTGAAACGAGTCACAAGGCCCGGCGCTGTCCGCCTTGAGACCGAAGATGGCATTCCGGTGAGCAACTCCTGGAACATAGAACATCTTCGTAAGTTTTTCCCGTAGGGCGCAGTTGCCGGAACCCGTTTCGGCAACCACCTTTTGTACAAGTCTTGCCATTGTTGCATGTAATCCTTTGTACAAAGTCGGGCGCAGATCCCGTGCATAAGTAAAACCCCATGTGCTCCGCACAACTTGTCCATTTCATGCATTAGTTTCTTTCTTGCATGTGTTATCTAACACTTTGTGCAGCACCTACATCCCGTAAGCAATAACGAGCCGAAGGGCTCCATATCATTATTTTCTCTTCTTTCTTCTTTTCAACAAAGGAAAAGAAGGTTCCCTCGCACACAAGTTTGCCGGGGGGGAAGGAGAAGATTGTGGTATGGACCAAGCGTCGTTCAAGCAAAGTTTTGCCTTGCCGGGAAGCAAACGACAGAAAAGCTAAGTTGCCAAAGTTTGAGCAATCAGTTTTTAAATTTTTGAGTTATCTTCCTCGAACGACCCTGCTTTGTATGGAAAACCTGTGCGCGGAGGAACCAACTCATGGCTAGTTGCGCCCTTACTTTGTTTCGAGTCCGCTCAACAAGTTAAGTGTGCTGCATCTAGTCGCGACAAGGTTTCTTGTCGGAAGCAGCGCCGCCAGAAGGCTACTGACGTTCCGCACTCAGCTCTCGCGGCTCGGGTGCCTGCACCGACAAGTTCCCTAGAAGCGTAGGGTAAAAACATACAAAGGAAAGAATCTAGTAGAGGAAATAACATAGCAATTGATAACAGAAATAAAGTTATATTACAAGATAACTTGTCGCAGCTCTAACAGACTGTTTTCATAACATGATTAGCAGCGACAAGGGAAAAGAAGAAATGGGCGGCCTAGTCTACGCGATCGCCCTCAACCCTCTTGATCTCGCTCATCTTGTCCACTATGGGTGCGACAAGGGCCTTGAGTGCATCCCGATCGGCGTCTGGCGGCAAGGACTTGAGGACGTTGGTGAAGCTGAGGCCTGGATTGCGGAAGGCCACCTTCATCAGCACCTTCTGGAGAACCGCGGCGCAGATTCTGCGCGACTCATCGGCCAGCTGCTTTGGGATCCTCTCCCGGAGCCGCTGGAGTGTCGTCGCCACGCCCTTGAAGAACAAGCTGAGCTTGGCGCTGGGTTGGAGATCCTCGTCGGAGGGATACCCAAAGTCATCCATCCCCAGCTGCGCCAGCTCCTCGTCGATGACTGCGGCAATATTCACCAGACCCTCGGTCCAGTGCTCCACAGTATCTCTGAATGAGTTCTGGGTAACTGCGATGCTCTCCAGCAGCGCCTTGTCAGCCTTGTCCTTCTCTGACAAGGTCTTCTCCCGCTCCTTCGCGTTGTCCAGCATCTGCGTCAGCGTGGCCAGCTTCAACTTCAGGTCTACATTGGAATCCTTGGCGGCGCTGAGCTCCTCGCCCCTCTCAGCGAGAAGACCTTGCAGCTCACCGTGGGCGGCAGCATCCTTCTCACGCTCACTCTTGAGCGCGGCAAGCTCCTCGCCGCTCTTCCCAATGTTGGCCTTCAGCTGCGCCACCTTCTCCTCCAGCTCTTTCTTGGCGGCCTCGGCGATTGCGGCAGCGTCCTTTGCTTCCTTGAGCGCCCCACCAAGTGCTTGCTTGCGCTCGGCGAGCTCCTCCTCGTAGCTGTCGAGGTTGGCGTTCCGCTGCACCAATTCGCCTTCTCGCACGGACTGCTTCTCGGTGGCCAGCCTTTGTTCCTCCTGAGCTTCGGCCTTCTCGAGAAGGAAGGCCGTGCGCTCCTCGGCGAGTCGCTCCCGCTCCCGTGCCAGGGACCGGAGAGCTTCTTGATTGTGGCCGCGGAGCTCATCCGCGCGCTTCTCCATATCAACTTCCGCCTTCGCGACAAGCGCTTCCCGGGAAGCCAGCTTGGCTTGCCGTGCGCGGTAGAGTGACAGCAGCTTCCGCAGCAGCTGCTCCTCCTCAGGCTCGCCACTGCTGCTGCTGGGCGCGTCAACCAACGACAGTCCAGCGGAGGCGAGCACTTCCTCATCGAAATTTTCCCCCTCAACCGACGCCCTGGAGCTCGACGCCCAGGGTAGCTTGATGAAGATATCGTCGCCGGCCTTCAAGTAGGCGCCGGACTGGGGCTCCTCGGAGCCCGGCTCTCCAGCAGCGGCAGAGGGATCGGCGGTCGGCGCAGCGCCTGGCGCTCCTGCGGCCTCAGGTTCGTCAGCGCGATCGCCCGACCCCTCGTCGGCTTCTGCGGCGGCAGCCTTGGCGGCCTCCTCGCCGGCGGTCTCATCAGCACCGGCCCCTTCTTCGTTGGCGGCGGCGTCATCTGTGCTGCCATGCGCGCCTTCCTCGCCGGCGCCCTCTGTCTCCATTGGCTCAGCAGCAGATGGGTCTGAAGAACGAAGAAGGGAGAAAAATCAATCAAAAATCCAAGAGAAGAAAATCAGACGAAGAAGAACCCAAGGGGAAGTTTTTGGACAAGTGAATGACTTGTGCCAAGATCTGCAGTTGCGGTCTCGGCCGCCGCAGGATCGACGGTGCTGCCCCTTGCCGGAGAGTTCTCCCTTGCCGGAGAGCACTCCCTTGCCGGGGACTCCTCCCTTGGCGGCATAGTCGAAGCAGATGGCACTTCGGACCAGCTTCCAGGCGCTCCTGATATGGCTGCTCTGCTCCTACACAAATCAACAAGCAAGAAATCAACAAAGGAAAAAACACTCATGCGCGCCTGATAGCAGAAAGCTAACTATGAACTTACGCTGGGGGCTGCGCTGGGGGCTGCTTTGAGGAGTGGTTGCCGGGTCCGTCAAGGTGGTCTCTGACCCACCCCCTGCTGACACGGTGGGGTCATCTTCGATGAAGGGCGGGCAGAGCCTGCAATAGAAGAACATCGCGAAGAATGGGTACCCGTTTGGAGCCAGTTCTGAAGCAGCGGCCGGGAGTACCCTCGTGCGCGGATGCGCCCGCGTCTCCGTCGCCCAAAAGAGGTAGAAGTACTCCCTCAGCTCCTTCACGCCGAGCTGGGGGGAGAAGATCGCCCGCTCCTTCCGCAGCGCCGCGAGCCGCTGCGCCTCGGCCGACTTCACGCCCTTTCCCTTGTCGGCTTTCGGAGCCATGGCGGAGGTGGTGGGGGAGGTCGACGGCGTTGGTGATGCTGGTGGCAATGGGGGGCGGAGCGTTGCTCTCTCGGCTTCAAGAAGAAGGGGGGGGGAGCGGCGGAGGTTCGTGAAGATGGAGTAGTAGCAACCAGCGAGGGGGAACGAACTGCCCCTATTTCCTCTGCTTATAAAGAGGGACGGGGCGGACGTTTCGCCCTTCCGAATAAAGAACCACCCACGATCTCTCCCACGACGCCGCATTCAACGCGTGCCGTTAGGGGAGAGCGCGGTGGATACGGAGCGAGATTCGGCGTGGCCCAGTCTGCGTGTGCCCGTGCCCTGTCTTGGGCCTGGCCCAACAGCGCTCGGCACCGTGTCTGGCCCAGGCCCGGGGGCTCCTGTCGGTGTACTAGAATAGGGGTACCCAAGTACCCCGAACTTGTGCACGGGCAGTTGCAGCACCCCGCGGCAACGCTTGCCGGGCGAACGCCAAGATCCTCCGTGGTTCCCTTGGAGCCATTCAAGAACAAAGTATTTAAGCTCAGGAGACAAGGCCCCGGCAAGAGGAGCTTGTCGGGAAGGCCAACCAAGGCACTCCAAGGAACTTGCCACGACGCGCCACGCGCTCCGGCAAGGCAACAAGGCCCCAGCAAGAGGAGCTTGCCGGGAAGACCAACCAAGGTACCTCGAGGCCCGGTGAGCGACAAGCTTCCGGACCCGACAAGATAACAGCAGCGGCAAGGCACTTGCCGCGGCAGGCGGCCACTCTGTGCCCACGCTCCAGCGCATCCACTAACGTGTCGCTCTGAGGGCCTCTCTAGGCGCGCGTGGCGGGAGGCTGTGCAGCCAGCGGTGCGCAGTGGCATGCGAAGCTGACAAGATCGCCATCGTGGCGAACGGTGGCGCCCCTAACGGTCCTTTTCTACACTGTTTGGGCGACTTAGACGGGCATTTAATGCCCTTGTCCCCTGCCATCAGGGTTAGGTAGGGTGCACTGTACAAGTAACTTTACCAACCACCTCACTTTTTACATTTGTACCCTTCTCTGCGTTGCCACCTGTCGGTGACCCCTTTAGCGTATAAAAGGAGGCCCATGCGCAACGTAGAGGGGGTTGGACGGTTTCACTGGTTCGGAACCCAGAAAAACACTACGCTCTCTCTCTCTGGAGCAAGAACACAAGATAATCAAACAAGCAGCAGTAGGAGTGTTATCTCTCCGGAGAGCTCCGAAGCTGGGTAAACTGCTCGTGTGCTTCGCCTCGATCTGCTCTTCATGTGATCTCCGCCCCCCACCGAACCAAAAGGGGCTCGGTCCGCCGGCCCCATAGGTGTTCGTGGATCAGTTTCCCCGACACAATGTTGTTGCCACCCTTTGACGGAATCATTGAAGGTACCTGATGGCCATGTGACATTGGGCATCTTGCTTACCATGGCTCCTCCACACTCAGCGTGCTCGCCGCTCACCACCTTGGGCTTCACATTGAAAATCTTCAGCAATAGTCCGTAGTGTGGAGAGATGCGGAGAAAGGCCTTGCACACGACGATGAATGTCGAGATGTTGAGGAAGGAATTGAGGGATAGATCACGAAAATCGATCCCATAGTAATACATAATGCCGTGAATGAATGGATGGAGGGGAAACCCTAGCCCGCGGACAAAGTGAGCGAGGAATACAACCCTCTCATGGGGTTCCGGAGTAGGGACAATCTATCCCGCCGTCGGAAGGCGATGGCCGGCCTTCTTGACCAGATACCCGGCCTCCCGAAGTTTCTTGATATCCTTCTCCTGGACGGTACAGGCCATCCACTTGCCTCCCGCTCCAGATCCGGATATTTTCGGAGAGCCTTTGTGGGTGGAGAAGGCGAATTCTTGGGCACTGGAACTCGAGCTAGAGAGAATAGGCAGAAGAAGAGAAGGGCGTGGGTGAAAAAGGGGAATCCTTATCTCCTTATAAAGGCAGCAGGGGACATGCGCCTCCCCACTTGCCCTAGAAACTCGCTTATTCCCCAAGCGCTATGCTAATGGCGCGGTTGGGTTACCCACACCCGTATTGATGAGAATCCCATGATAAGGGGACACGATCTCTGCTTCGACAAGACGTGCCAATAAAACCGCCTCACGAGACGTGCAGTGGCAGGCTGGAAAACCGGTTTGAATAATAACCAGGCCGCGGTGTGATGTCATGCTATGTAAAAGTTGTCAGCAGATTAGACTCATGGAATATTGTACTCTCTATGGTGGTATGTGGAATTTTTTTTGCAGAGCCAGACATGATTCTTGTGTTCAAGATCTACTTTGGAGTATTTGGAGAAGGAACCCGCCTTGCAATGTCGAAGACAATCTCTGCGCCGGACTCATCATCATTGAAGCCTGGTTCAGGGGCTACTAAGGGACTCCTGGATTAGGGGGTCCTCGGACAGCCGGACTATATGCTTGTGCCAGACTGTTGGACTATGAAGATACAAGATTGAAGACTTCGTCCCGTGTCCGGGTGGGACTCTCCTTTGCGTGGAAGGCAAGCTTGGCAATTCGGATATGTAGATTCCCTTCTCTGTAACCGACTCTGTGTAACCCTATGCTACGTCTTGAGCTTGCGTTGGTTTTCCTTGAAGAGGAAAGGGTGATGCAGCAATAGTAGCGTAAGTATTTCCCTCAGTTTTTGAGAACCAAGGTATCAATCCAGTAGGAGGCTCCTCAAAAGTCCCAAGCACCTACACAAACAAACAAAGAACTCGCAACCAACACAATAAAGGGGTTGTCAATCCCGTCACGGCCACTTGCGAAAGTGAGATATGATAGAGACAGTATGATAAGATAAATATATTTTTGGTATTTTATAATATAGATTGGAAAAGTAAAGATGCAAATAAAAGTAGATTGAAAGCTTATATGATAAAAGATAGACCCAGGGCCATAGGTTTCACTAGTGCCTTCTCTCGAGAGCATAAGTATTACTGTGGGTGAACAAATTATTGTCGAGCAATTGATAGAAAAGCGAATAATTATGAGATTATATAGGCATGATCATGTATATAGGCATCACGTCCGCGACAAGTAGACCGACTCCTGCCTGCATCTACTACTATTACTCCACACATCAACCGCTATCCAGCATGCATCTAGAGTATTGAGTTCATAAAGAACAGAGTAACGCATTAAGAAAGATGACATGATGTAGAGGGATAAACTCATGCAATATGATATAAACCCCATCTTTTTATCCTCGATGGCAACAATACAATACGTGCCTTGTTGCCCCTGCTGTCACTGGCAAAGGACACCGCAAGATTGAACCCAAAGCTAAGCACTTCTCCCATTGCAAGAAACATCAATCTAGTAGGCCAAACCAAACTGATAATTCAAAGAGACTTGCAAAGATAACTTAATCACACATAAAAGACTTCAGAGGAGATTTAAATATTTCTCATAGATAAAGTCGATCGTAAACCCACAATTCATCGGATCTCGACAAACACACCACAAAAGGAGTTACATCCAATAGATCTCCAAGAAGATCGAGGAGAACATGGTATTGAGATCCAAAAAGAGAGAAGAAGCCATCTAGCTAATAACTATGGACCCGAAGGTTTGTGGTAAACTACTCACAACTCATCAGAGGGGCTATGGTGTTGATGTAGAAGCCCTCCATGGTCGATTCCCCCTCCGGCGGAGCGCCGGCGAAGGCTCCAAGATGGGATATCACGGATACAGAAGGTTACGGCGGTGGAAATAGTTTTTTGTGGGCTCCCCTGATGTTTTCGGGGTACATGGGTATATATAGGAGGAAGAAGTAGGTCGGTAGCCGCTCAAGGGGGCCACGAGATAGGGGGGCATTCCCTGTAGGGGTGAGCACGCCCCCCACCCTCGTGGCCGCCTCGGCTGCTTCTTGACTGGCACTCCAAGTCCTCTGGATCATGTTTGTTCCAAAAATCACGCTCCCGAAGGTTTCATTCCATTTGGACTCCGATTGATATTCCTTTTCTTCGAAACACTGAAATAGGCAAAAAAACAGCAACACGGGCTTGGCCTCCGGTTAGTAGGTTAGTCCCAAAAATGATATAATGTGTAAATTAAAGCCCATAAACATCCAGAACGGGTAATATAATAGCATGGAACAATAAAAAATTATAGATACGTTGGAGACGTGTCAAGCATCCCCAAGCTTAATTCTTGCTCGTCCTCGAGTAGGTAAATGATAAAAACAGAATTTTTGATGTGGAATGCTACGTAGCATAATTCTCAATGTAATTTTCTTTATTGTGGCATGATTGTTCAGTTCCAAGTGATTCAAGATAAAAGCTTATAAAACATAAAAATAATAATACTTCGAAGCATACTGATACGTCTCCAACGTATCTACTTTTCCAAAAACTTTTGCCTTGTTTTGGACTCTAACTTGCTTGATTTGAATGAAACTAACCTGGACTGATGCTGTTTTCAGCAGAACTGCCATGGTGTTGTTTATTGTTCAGAAAACAAAAGTTCTCCGAATGACCTAAAAATCCATGGAGATAACTTTTGGAAAATATAAAAAATACTGGCGAAAGAATCAAGGCCAGGGGGCCCAAACCCTGTCCATGAGGGTGGGGGGCACGCCCCCATGTCTCGTGGGCCCCCTGATGCTCCACGACCTCAACTGCAACTCCATATATTTTGTTGCACGGAGAAAAAAAATCAGAGAGAAAGTTTCATCGCGTTTTACGATACGGAGCCACCGCCAAGCCCTAATCTCTCTCGGGAGGGCTGATCTGGAGTCCGTTCGGGGCTCCGGAGAGGGGGATTTGTCGCCATCGTCATCGTCAACCATCCTCCATCACCAATTCCATGATGCTCACCGCCGTGCGTGAGTAATTCCATCGTAGGCTTGCTGGACGGTAATGGGTTGGATGAGATTTACCATGTAATCAAGTTAGTTTTGTTAGGGTTTCATCCCTAGTATCCACTATGTTCTGAGATTGATGTTGCTACGACTTTGCTATGCTTAATGCTTGTCACTAGGGCCCGAGTGCCATCATTTCAGTTCTGAACCTATTATGTTCTTGATCCTATCTTACAAGTCTATAGTCACCTATTATGTGTTATGATCCGACAACCCCGAACTGACAATAATCGGGATACTTCTCGGTGATGACCATAGTTTGAGGAGTTCATGTATTGACTATGTGCTAATGCTTTTTTCCAGTTCTCTATTAGAAGGAGGCCTTAATATCCCTTAGTTTCCACTAGGACCCCGCTGCCACGGGAGGGTAGGACAAAAGATGTCATGCAAGTTCTTTTCCATAAGCACGGATGACTATATTCAGAATACATGCCTACATTACATTGATGAACTGGAGCTAGTTCTGTGTCACCCTATGTTATAACTATTACATGAGGAATCGTTTCCGACATAATTATCCATCACTGATCCAATGCCTGTGAGCTTTTCACATATTGTGCTTCGCTTATTTACTTTTATGTTGCTACTGTCATAACTACTACAAAACTGCTATCTTTACTCTTGCCACTGTTATCATTCCGATCATACTACTTTGCTACTAAATACTTTGCTGCAGATACTAAGTTATCTAGGTGTGGTTGAATTGACAAATCAACTGCTAATACTTAAGAATATTCTTTGGCTCCCCTTGTGTCGAATCAATAAATTTGGGTTGAATACTCTACCCTCGAAAGCTGTTGCGATCCCCTACACTTGTGGGTTATCAAGACTATTTTCTGGCGCCATTACTGGGGAGCATAGCTCTATTCTTTGAGTCACTTGGGATTTATATCTGTTGATCACTATGAGGAACTTGAAAGACGAAAGGACCAAGATTTTCCCCTCAACCACGAGGGGAGGTAAGAAACTTCCATCTAGCTCTGCACTAGATTCTCCTTCTGTTTTGAGTAAGCTTGTGACACCTAAACCTGCTTCTGCTATGAATTCTGATATGTCGCATGTTATTGATGATGCCACTTCTACTATGCATGATACTTATGATGAAACTACTTCTGTGCGTGATACTACTTTGCCATTAGGTGAATTTCTTGATGAACAACTTGCTAGGGTTAGAGAGAATGAAATTAATGAAGATGCTATTATTGGTGATAGTGATGATGAAAGTTGTCCCCCTGATTATGAATTTCCTATTTTTCCTGAGGGTTATGTTATGGATGAGAAAACTGCTAGAGCTATCTTTGCTTGCAAAGATAGATATGATCTTAAGAAGTTATTACCTAAATGGAAGCACCAATCTCTTCATGCTAGAACGAAACCTGACTCCGCTTTTGCTACTTCACCTATCTATGTTACTGATAAGGATTATGAATTCTCTGTTGATCCTGAAATAATTACTTTGGTTGAATCTGATCCTTTTTATGGCCTTGAATCTAAAACTGTTGTGGCACATCTTACCAAGTTAAATGATATAGCCACCCTGTTTACTAATGATGAGAAGTCTCGCTATTATTATATCCTTAAGATATTTCCGTTCTCATTAAAGGGTGATGCTAAGACTTGGTTTAATTCTCTTGATCCTGGTTGTGTGCGTAGTCCCCAGGATATGATTTATTACTTCTCTGCTAAATATTTCCCTGCTCATAAGAAACAAGCTGCCTTGCGGGAAATATATAATTTTTTGCAAATCAAAGAAGATAGTCTCCCACAAGCTTGGGGGAGGCTTCTCCGGTTAATTAATGCTTTGCCTGATCATCCTCTTAAGAAAAATGAAATGCTTGATATCTTTTATAATGGACTAACCGATGCTTCCAAGGACTACTTGGATAGTTGTGCTGGTTGTGTTTTCACGGAAAGAACAGTCGACCAAGCTGAATTACTATTGAATAATATGTTGACTAATGAAAATAATTGGCCTCTTACTGAGCCAATCCCTGAGGCAATTCCTGAGCCAATTGAGCCAACTCCTGAGCCTATACCTAAACCACTCTGAAGAAGAGGGGTGTTCTATTTCTCTGTTCTGAAGATATGCAAGAGGCAAAGAAATCAATGAAAGAAAAATGTATTAAAGCTGAAGATGTTAAGAATTTACATCCTATCAAATAAATACATGGTCTTAATATACCGCCTGTTGAAGAACCACATTGTCTTGATAACCCGACACAAGTAGTAAAGGTAAATTCTCTCTATATATATGATCAAGTTGAAATCCCGTCTACTAAATTTCATAGCCCATGCTTAGATGAATTTGATGACTTTATGGCTAGACAAGAAAGTTTTAATGCTTATGCTGGTAGAGAATTAAAGAATAATGCTTTCGAGATAGGACGCTTGAGTGATTATATGGCTAGTTAAAGATGAACTTAAACTCATTAGCAAATATGCTTCTATGGTTACCAATCAAGTTGAGCAAGTACTTAAAGCTCAAAGTGACTTTGCTGTTAGAGTGGCTACTAGAACTGGTAGAATGACTAAGGAACCTTTGTATCCTGAAGGTCACCCTAAGAGAATCGAGTAGGATTCTTAGAGAAATAATTTAGAGGCACCTAATTCTTCAAAAAAGAAAAAGAAAAACAATAGGACTTTGCATGCTTCTAGTGAACCTGTTGTAGACACACCTGAGAATCCCAATGATATTTCTATTTTTGATGCTGAAACACAATCAGGTGATGAACATGAACCTGGTGATAATGCTAAAGATAATGTTCATGTTGATGCTCAACATAGCAATAATAATGAAGTAGAGGTTGAACCTGCTATTGATCTTGATAACCCACAATCAAAGAATCAACGTTATGATAAGAGAGACTTTGGTGCTAGGAAGCACAGTAGAGAAAGAGAACCATGGGTTCAGAAACCCATGCCCTTTCCTCCTAAACCATCCAAGACAAAGGATGATGAGGATTTTGAGCGCTTTGCTGAAATGATTAGACCTATCTTCTTACGTATGCGCTTAACTGATATGCTTAAATTAAATCCTTATGCTAAGTATATGAAGGATATCATTACAAATAAAAGAAATATACCAGAAGCTGAAATTTCCACCATGCTTGCTAATTACACTTTTAAAGGTGGAGTACCAAAGAAACTTGGTGATCCAGGGGTACCAACTATATCATGCTCCATTAAAAGAAATTATGTTAAAACTGCTTTATGTGATCTTGGATCTGGTGTTAGTGTTATGCCTCTCTCTTTATATCATAGACTTGAATTGAATAAGTTGACACCTACTGAAATATCTTTGCAAATAGCTAATAAATCAACTGCCATACCTGTCGGTATTTGTGAGGATGTGCTTATTGTGGTTGCAAATGTCACTATCTTAACAGACTTTGTTATTCTCGATATTCCAGAGGACGATAGTATGTCGATTATCCTTGGTAGACCCTTTTTGAACACTGCAGGGGCTGTTATTGATTGCAACAAACGAAATGTCACTTTTCATGTTAATGGTAATGAGCATACGGTACACTTTTCGAGGAAACAATCTCAAGTTCATAGCATCAATTCTATTGGAAAAGTTCCAACTATTATTATTGGAGGTTTTAAATTTCCTCTTCCTACTGTCAAGAAAAAGTATGATATTCTTACTGTTGAGGATGTTCATATCCCCATTGAGGTAACTTAGTGTTATTCCAAATTTCTCCGGTTTCGTGTTATTCGGGATGAGTTTGTTAACTCTTGATCAACCTTGTTAGTGGATTCATTTTGATGATCATGAGATGGATGAAACTAGAAGGCACAACCTTCTGTACCCTGTTTTTACTTTCTGTTATTTAGAATAAATAAGCAAAAATAGTACTATCCATTTGTTTTCTGAATTATCCCTGCAATAAAAATATCCCGAAAATAAAAGTGCTCCAAACGCCCTGCAAATTTAGTATGATTTTTATGGAATATTTGAGGATTTTAGGCACTGGAAACACTGCAGGGGGGGGGGGGCAAGCACCTGGCCACGAGTGTGGAGGGCGCGCCCACACCCACTAGGAGCGCCCCCTATCTCGTGGGCCAACGGTGGCCCCCCTCCACTTATTCCTGCACCCACACACTCTATCTTCTTCCCAAAAAAATCCCCATCTAGCTCAAGCACGAGTTCTAGCTCATTTTGCTGCGATTTTTGATCTCCTTGCTCAAAGCTCCATTCACAAAACTGCTTTGGGAGATTGTTGCTTGGTATGTGACTCCTCCATTGGTCCAATTAGTTTTTATTGTAGTGCTTTATTCATTGCAAATTTTTGCTGCATAGGTGACCCTGTTCTTGAGCTTGCATGTCAAATTTATGAGGTCCCAAGTAATTCTAATGCATGATATAGGCCCTAGGCACTTGTAGGAGTAGTTGCTACCAATCTTGTTTAGTTTTATTCACTTTTATTTTGAAGTTACTAAAAATTTCAGAAATTCTCAGAAAATGATAAGGAGATTTTTGAGGGGCTCTTCTAGCCAAGGCTCCCAGGAAAAACAAGCTAAAGAGAGGGAAAAGGCCAAGTATAATCTTCCTCGCGTAGCGGAAATACGACCATGCGAATGGCCTTGTGATAATTTCTTGAGGGAAGCCGGGATTTACGAAGACTTTTATTCTTTGATTGAAAATGCAGGCCTCACCAACTTCCTCCATGACCGGATCAATCAGTATCTCTTAATCACCAATACTTTCATGCAAAACTTTTATTATTATCCTAAGAAGTCACCTCCATCAGTATCATTTCATTTATATGATGAATTCAAGGAAATGTCTTTACGTAATTTTTGCATGGTATGTAGAATACCCTTTGAGGGCAGATTAGATGAACCACATCGTAAAGATGTGGATGGCTTTGTGAACACCATTACTGTAGGGGATCCAAAGAAGGGTTCCGATGCGAGAATCTCTAGCATACACTTTCCTGTTTTATGCTACTTTGCCTTATTTGCTAGTTGATAACCCACAAGTGTAGGGGATCGCAATAGCTTTCGAGGTGAAGTACAACCAAAATTTATTGACTCGACACAAGGGGAGCCAAAGAATATTCTTGAGTATTAGCAGTTGAGTTGTCAATTCAACCACACCTGCATAACTTAGTATGTGCAGCAAAGTATTTAGTAGCAAAGTAGTATGATAATAATGGTAACAGTAGCAAAGGTAAAGATAAATGTTTTTGGGTTTTTTGTAGTAGTTGTAACAGTAGCAACGGAAAAGTAAATAAGCGAAGAACAGTATATGAAAAGCTCGTAGGCAATGGATCAGTGATGGATAATTATGCCGGATGCGATTCCTCATGTAATAGCTATAACATAGGGTGACACAGAACTAGCTCAGATTCATCAATGTAATGTAGGCATGTATTCCGTAAATAGTCATACGTGCTTATGGAAAAGAACTTGCATGACATCTTTTGTCCTACCCTTCCGTTGCAGCGGGGTCCTAATGGAAACTAAGGGATATTAAGGCCTCCTTTTAATAGAGAACCGGACCACAACATTAACACATAGTGAATACATGAACTCCTCAAACTACGATCATCACCGAGAAGTATCCCGATTATTGTCACTTCGGGGTTGTCGGATCATAACACATAATAGGTGACTATAGACTTGCAAGATAGGATCAAGAACACACATATATTCATGAAAACATAATAGGTTCAGATCTGAAATCATGGCACTCGGGCCCTAGTGACAAGCATTAAGCATAGCAAAGTCATAGCAACATCAATCTCAGAACATAGTGGAGACTAGGGATCAAACCCTAACAAAACTAACTTGATTACATGGTAAATCTCATCCAACCCATCACCGTCCAGCAAGCCTACGATGGAATTACTCACGCACGGTGGTGAGCATCATGAAATTGGTGATGGAGGATGGTTGATGATGATGATGGCGATGAATCCCCCTCTCCGGAGCCCCGAACGGACTTCAGATCAGCCCTCCCGAGAGAGATTAGGGCTTGGTGGCGGCTCCGTGTCGTAAAAAGCGATGAAACTTTCTCTCTGATTTTTTTCTCCGCGAGACGGAATATATGGAGTTGGAGTTGAGGTCGGTGGAGCTCCAAGGGGGCCACGAGATAGGGGGGCACGCCCTAGGGGGGGGCGCCCCCCTGTCTCGTGGACAGGCCCTAGGCCTCCTGACGTATTTCTTTCGTCCAGAAATTCTTATTATTTCCAAAAGGTGCCTCCGTGGATTTTCAGGACGTTCCGAGAACTTTTCTTTTCTACACATAAAACAACATCATGGCAGTTCTGCTGAAAACAGCGTCAGTCCGGGTTAGTTTCATTCAAATTATGCAAGTTAGAGTCCAAAACAAGGGCAACAGTGTTTGGAAAAGTAGATAAGTTGGAGACGTATCAACTCCCCCAAGCTTAAACCTTTGCTTGTCCTCAAGCAATTCAGTTGATAAACTGAAAGGGATAAAGAAAAACTTTTACAAACTCTGTTTGCTCTTGTTGTTGTAAACATGAAAAGCCAACATTAAAGTTTCAGCAAATATTATGAACTAACCATACTCACAATAACACTTAGCTCTCACAATCACTCATATCAATAGTATAACCAGCTAGCGAGCCATAATAATAAAACTCGGATGACAATACTTCCTCAAAATAATTATAACATGATATAAGAAAATGGTATCTCGCAACCCTTTCTGAGACCGCAAAACATAAATGCAGAGCACCTTTAAAGATCAAGGACTGACTAAACTTGTAATTCATGGTAAAAGAGATCCAGTCAAGTCATACCCAATATAAACCAATAGTAATGAATGCAAATGACAGTGTGCTCTCCAGCGGGTGCTTTTAATAAGAAAGGTGATGACTCAACATAAAAGTGAATAGATAGGCCCTTCGCATAGGGAAGCAGGGATTTGTAGAGGTGCCAGAGCTCAATTTTTAAATAGAGATTGAATAACATTTTGAGCGGCATACTTTCACTGTCAACACAACATCTATGAGATGGTTGTATCTTCCATACTACATGCATTATAGGCAGTTCCCAAACAGAATGGTAAACGTTTATACTCCCCCAATCACCAACAAGCATCAATCCATGGCTTGCTCGAAACAACGAGTGACTCCAACTAACAACAGCCCTGGGGGAGTTTTGTTTAATTAATTTGATTTGCTTTGATGTTTTTGGACCATGGGACTGGGCATCCCGGTTACCGGCCCTTTCTCGTGAATGAAGAGCGGAGTCCACTCCTCATGAGAATAACCCACCTAGCATGGAAGATATAGGCAGCCCTAGTTGTAACATGAGCTGGCTGAGCATACAAAACAGAATTTCATTTGAAGGTTTGGAGTTTGGCACATACAAATTTACTTGGAACAACAGGTAGATACCGCATATAGGAAGGTATAGTGGACTCATATGGAACAACTTTGGGGTTTAAGGAGTTTGGATGCACAAGCAGTATTCCCGCTTAGTACAGGTGAAGGCTAGCAAAAGACTGGGAAGTGACCGACTGAGAGAGCGACAACAGTCATAAACATGCATTAAAATTAATTCACACTGAATACAAGCATGAGTAGGATATAATCCACCATGAACATAAATATCGTGAAGGCTATGTTGATTTGTTTCAACTACATGCGTGAACATGTGCCAAGTCGAGTCATTCAATTCATTTAAAGGAGGATCCCATCCCATCATACCACATCATAATCATTCTAATAGCATGTTGGCACGCAAGGTAAACCATTATAACTCACAGCTAATCAAGCACGGCACAAGCAACTATAATCTCTAAATGTCATTGCAAATATGTTTACTTCATAATAGCTGACTCAAAAATGATGAACTCATCATATTTACAAAAACAAGAGACGTCGAGTTCATACCAGCTTTTCTCATCCCAATAAGTCCATCATATATCATCATTATTGCCTTTCACTTGCACGACCAAACGATGTGTATAATAATAAGAGTGCACGTGCGTTGGACTAAGCTGGAATCTGCAAGCATTCAACTCAAAAGAGAAGACAAGTAATATGGGCTCTAAGTTAAATAAACAATCATGCATATGAGAGCCACTAAGCATTTTCAATATGGTTTTCTCGACCCCCAAAGAAAAGAAAAGAAAAGAAACTATTTACACGGGAAAGCTCCCAACAAGAAAGAAGAAGAACTAGAAATCTTTTTGGGTTTTCATTTTAATTCCTACTACAAGCATGGAAATTAAACTAACTATTTTTTTTGGTTTTTCTCAAGGTTTATCAAACACACAAGAAGAAAACTAGAAAAAGGAATTTAAACTAGCATGGATAATACAATGAAAGAGTATGAGCACCGACGACTAGTGTGTGAACATGAATGTAAAGTCGGTGAGAAATACGTACTCCCCCAAGCTTAGGCTTTTGGCCTAAGTTGGTCTAATACCAAGGACCGCCGGCTACTCTCTCCGGTGTAATGAGAGGTGTAATCAGGATAATACTGGCTGGCCATCTCCGGATCCCACTGGACAGATGATGCACGATAAGGGTCCAGCTCAGGTTCCGGCTCAGGTTCAGGTTCTGGAGTAAAATCTTGGGCTTGATGGTTGTTCACCGCTTCCGGTGTGACGAGAAAATTTTCTGCAAGCAAATCAAACAACAGAGGTGCAGGAAAAATAATAATCTCAAAATGCTTCTTATTGAATCTAAGTTTATACAAGAGCATTCTATCTTCGTTGTCAACAATAAACTTGTGTGCTACCATGCTCTTGTAATCTAAAATGTGAGGAGGCAATGTTGTCTCCTCTTCCTCATGGTGCCTAATGGGTATCTGAAAATGTCTAGCAATACGTGCAGCATAGATACCTCCAAATATGGGGCCTTTTGTACGATTATTCAGGGCTAGCCGTTTAGCAACGACGGCACCCATACTAAAAGTATTGTCTCCAAGCAAAGCATGTTGAAGAATGATAATATCAGGAACGCTCAAGTTTCCACTATTTCCACGACCAATCAAGCATCTACTAGCAAATATGGCAAAATAGCGTAAAACAGGAAAGTGTATGCTAGAGACTTTTGCGTCGGAACCCTTCTTTGGCTCCTCTACAGTGATAGTATTAACAAAGCCACCCACATCTTTACGATGGGGTTCCTCTAATTGTCCCTCATAAGGTATCCTACACACCATGCAAAAATTACGTAAAGACATTTCTCTGAATTCATCATATAAATGAAATGATACTGCAGGCGGTGACTTCTTAGGATAATAATAAAAGTTTTGCACGAAAGTATTGGTGAGTAAGAGATACTGATCGATCCGGTCGTTGATCAAACCGGTGAGGCCTGCAGTCTCGATCAAAGAATAAAAATCTTCATGAATTCCATCTTGTTTCAAGAAATCCTCACATGGCCATTCACACGACCGCACTTCCGCTAAACGAGGAAGATTATTCTTGGCTTTTTCCTTCTCTTTGGTTTGTTTTTCCTGAGAGCTTTGGCTAGAAGAGCCCCTCAAAAACTTCCTTAACATTTTCTGAAATTTTCTGAAATTTTAGTAACTTCAAAATAAAAGTGCATAAAACTAAACAAGATTGATAGCAACTACTCCTACAAGTGCCTAAAGCCTATATCATGTATTGGAATTACTTGGGACCTCAAAAATTTAACATGAAAGCTCAAGAACATGGTCACGTATGCAGCAAAAATTTGCAATGAATAAAGCACTAGAACAAAAACTAATTGGACCAATGGAGGAGTCACATACCAAGCAACAATCTCCCAAAGCAGTTTTGTGAATGGAGCTTTGAGCTAAGAGATCGAAAATCGCAGCAAAACGCGCTAGAACATGTGCTTGAGCTGGATGGGGATTTTTTGGGTAGAAGATGAAGTGTTTGGGTGCTGGCATAAGTGGAGGGGAGCCACCAGGGGCCCACGAGACAGGGGGGCGCGCCCTATAGGGGGGGCACCCTCCTCTCTCATGGGCTGGTCCTTGGCCCTCTTGCAGTGATTTCAGTGCCTAAAATCCTCAAATATTCCAGAAAAAATCATACTAAATTTGCAGGGCATTTGGAGCACTTTTATTTTCGGACTATTTTTTAATGCACGGATAATTCAGAAAACAGACGGATAATACTATTTTTGCTTTGTTTATTCTAAATAACAGAAAGTAAAAGGACGGTACAGAAGGTTGTGCCTTCTAGTTTCATCCATCTCGTGATCATCAAAATGAATCCACTAACAAGGTTGATCAAGTCTTGTTAACAAACTCATTCCGAATAACACGGAACCGGAGAAATTTCGAATAACACAGAGTTTCCTCAACGGGGATATGAAAATCCCCAACAATAAGAATATCATACTTTTTGTTCACAGTAGGGAGAGGAAATTCAAAACCTCCAAAAATAATAGTTGGAACTTTTTCAATAGAATTGATGCTATGAACTTGAGATTGTTTCCTCGAAAAGTGTACCGTATGCTCATTAGCATTAACATGAAAAGTGACATTGCCTTTGTTGCAATTGAAGGAAATATGCCCTAGAGGCAATAATAAAGTTATTATTTATTTCCTCATATCATGATAAATGTTTATTATTCATGCTAGAATTGTATTAACCGGAAACATAATACATGTGTGAATACATAGACAAACTTAATATCACTAGTATGCCTCTACTTGACTAGCTCATTAACCAATGATGGTTATGTTTCCTAACCATAGACATGTGTTGTCATTTGATTAACGGGATCACATCATTAGGAGAATGATGTGATTGACTTGACCCATTCTGTTAGCCTAGCACTTGATCGTTTAGTATGTTGATATTGCTTTCTTCATGACTTATACAAAGTTCCTACAACTATGAGAATATGCAACTCCCGTTTACCGGAAGAACACTTTGTGTGCTACCAAACGTCACAACGTAACTGGGTGATTATAAAGGAGCTCTACAGGTGTCTCCGAAGGTACATGTTGGGTTGGCGTATTTCGAGATTAGGATTTGTCACTCCAATTGTCGGAGAGGTATCTCTGGGCCCTCTTGGTAATGCACATCACTGTAAGCCTTGCAAGCAATGTAGCTAATGAGTTAGTTACAAAATGATGCATTACGTAACGAGTAAAGAGACTTGCCGGTAACGAGATTGAACTAGGTATTGGATACCGATGATCGAATCTCGGGCAAGTAACATACCGATGACAAAGGGAACAACGTATGTTGTTATGCGGTTTGACCGATAAAGATCTTCCTAGAATATGTAGGAGCCAATATGAGCATCTAGGTTACGCTATTGGTTATTGGCCGGAAACAGTTCTAGGTCATGTCTACATAGTTCTCGAACCCGTAGGATCCGCACACTTAACGTTATGATGACAGTTTTATTATGAGTTTATAAGTTTTGATGTACCGAAGGTTGTTCGGAGTCCCAGATGTGATCACGGACATGATGAGGAGTCTCGAAATGGTCGAGACATAAAGATTGATATATTGTAAGCCTATATTTGGATATCGGAAACGTTCCGGGTGAAATCGGGATTTTACCAGAGTACCGGGGGGTTACCGGAACCCCCCCTATGGTTAATGGGCCTACATGGGCCATGAGGGAGAAGAGGAGGGCCGGCCAGGGCAGGCTGCGCGCCCCCTCCCCCCTAGTCCGAATAGGACAAGGAAGGGGGGGGGCGGCGCCCCCATTTCCTCTTTCCCCTCCCCCCTTTCCTTCTCCACCAAGGCAAGAGGGGGGAGTCCTACTCCCGGTGGGAGTACGACTCCTCCAGGCGCACCCCTAGGGGGCCGGCCGCACCTCCCCCCTCCCTCCTTTATATACGGGGGCAGGGGGGCACCTCTAGACACACAAGTTGATCATCGTGATCGTTCCTTAGCCGTGTGCGGTGCCCTCCTGCACCATATTCCACCTCGGTCATATCGTTGCGGAGCTTAGGCCAAGCCCTGCGTCGGTAGAACATCATCATCGTCACCATGCTGTCGTCCTGACGGAACTCATCCCCGACACCCTGCTGGATCGGAGTCCAAGGATCGTCATCGAGCTGAATGTGTGCTGAACTCGGAGGTGGCGTATGTTCGGTGCTTGGATCGGTCGGATCGTGAAGACCTACGACTACATCAACCGCGTTGTCATAACGCTTCCGCTTACGGTCTATGAGGGTATGTGGACAACACTCTCCCCTCTCGTTGCCATGCATCACCATGATCTTGCGTGTGCGTAGGAATTTTTTTGAAATTACTACATTCCCCAACAGTGGCATCCGAGCCTGGTTTTATGCGTAGATGTTATATGCACGAGTAGAACACAAGTGAGTTGTGGGCGATATAAGTCATACTGCTTACCAGCATGTCATACTTTGATTCAGCGACATTGTGAGATGAAGCGGCCCAGACTGACATTACGCGTACGCTTACGCGAGACTGGTTTCACCGCTACGAGCACTCGTTGCTTAAAGGTGACCGGCGGGTGTCTGTCTCTCTCACTTTAGTTGAACCAAGTGTGGCTACGCCCGGTCCTTGCGAAGGTTAAAACAACACCAACTTGACAAACTATCATTGTGGTTTTGATGCGTAGGTAAGAATGGTTCTTGCTCAGCCCGTAGCAGCCACGTAAAATTTGCAACAACAAAGTAGAGGACATCTAACTTGTTTTTGCAGGGTATGTTGTGATGTGATATGGTCAAGACGTGATGCTATATTTTATTGTATGAGATGATCATGTTTTGTAACCGAAGTTGTCGGCAACTGGCAGGAGCCATATGGTTGTCGCTTTATTGTACGAAATGCAAACGCCCTGTAATTGCTTTACTTTATCACTAAGCGGTAGCAATAGTCGTAGAAGCAATAGATAGCGTAACGACAACGATGCTACGATGGAGATCAAGGTGTCGCGCCGGTAACGATGGTGATCACGACGGTGCTTCAAAGATGGAGATCACAAGCACAAGATGATGATGGCCATATCATATCACTTATATTGATTGCATGCGATGGTTATCCTTTATGCATCTTATCTTGCTTTTATTGACGGTAGCATTTTAAGATGATCTCTCACTAAATTATCAAGAAGTGTTCTCCCTGAGTGTGCACCATTGCGAAAGTTCTTCGTGCTGATACACCACGTGATGATCGGGTGTCATAGGCTCTACGTTCAAATACAACGGGTGCAAAACAGTTGCACACGCGGAATACTCAGGTTAAACTTGACGAGCCTAGCATATGCAGATATGGCCTCGGAACACGGAGACCGAAAGGTCGAACGTGAATCATATAGTAGATATGATCAACATAGTGATGTTCACCATTGAAACTACTCCATCTCACGTGATGATCGGACATGATTTAGTTGATTTGGATCACGTGATCACTTAGATGACTAGAGAGATGTCTGTCTAAGTGGGAGTTGTTAAGTAATATGATTAATTGAACTTAAATTTTATCATGAATTTAGTACCTGATAGTATTTTGCTTGTCTATGTTTGATGTAGATAGATGGCTCGTGTTGTTGTTCCATTGAATTTTAATGCGTTCCTTGAGAAAGCTAAGTTGAAAGATGATGGTAGCAATTACATGGACTGGGTCCGTAACCTAAGGATTATCCTCATTGCTGCATAGAAGAATTACGTCCTGGAAGCACTGCTGGGTGCCAGGCCTGCTGCTGATGCAACTAACGACGTTAAGAACGTCTGGCAGAGCAAAGCTGATGACTACTCGATAGTTCAGTGTGCCATGCTTTACGGCTTGGAACCGGGTCTTCAACGACGTTTTGAACGTCATGGAGCATATGAGATGTTCCAGGAGTTGAAGTTAATATTTCAAGCAAATGCCCGTATTGAGAGATATGAAGTCTCCAATAAGTTCTATAGCTGTAAGATGGAGGAGAATAGTTCTGTCAGTGAACACATACTAAAAATGTCTGGGTATAATAATCACTTGATTCAACTAGGAGTTAATCTTCCTGATGATAGTGTCATTGACAGAATTCTTCAATCACTTCCACCAAGCTACAAGAGCTTCGTGATGAACTATAATATGCAAGGGATGGACAAGACTATTCCCGAGCTCTTCGCAATGCTAAAGGCTGCGGATGTAGAAATCAAGAAGGAGCATCAAGTGTTGATGGTCAATAAGACCACCAGTTTCAAGAAAAAGGGCAAAGGGAAGAAGAAGGGGAACTTCAAGAAGAACAGCAAACAAGTTGCTGCTCAAGAGAAGAAACCCAAGTCTGGACCTAAGCCTGAGACTGAGTGCTTCTACTGCAAGCAGACTGGACACTGGAAGCGGAACTGCCCCAAGTATTTGGCAGATAAGAAGGATGGCAAAGTGAAGAAAGGTATATGTAATATACATGTTATTGATGTGTACCTTACTAATGCTCGCAGTAGCACCTGGTATTTGATACTGGTTCTATTGCTAATATTTGCAACTCGAAACAGGGACTACGGATTAAGCAAAGATTGGCTAAGGACGAGGTGACGATGCGCGTGGGAAATGGTTCCAAAGTCGGTGTGATCGCGGTCGGCACGCTACCTCTACATTTACCATCGGGATTAGTTTTAGACCTAAATAATTGTTATTTGGTGCCAGCGTTGAGCATGAACATTATATCTGGATCTTGTTTGATGCGAGACGGTTATTCATTTAAATCAGAGAATAATGGTTGTTCTATTTATATGAGTAATATCTTTTATGGTCATGCACCCTTGAAGAGTGGTCTATTTTTATTAAATCTCGATAGTAGTGATACACATATTCATAATGTTGAAACCAAAAGATGCAGAGTTGATAATGATAGTGCAACTTATTTGTGGCACTGCCGTTTAGGTCATATCGGTGTAAAGCGCATGAAGAAACTCCATACTGATGGACTTTTGGAATCACTTGATTATGAATCACTTGGTACTTGAGAACCGTGCCTCATGGGCAAGATGACTAAAACGCCATTCTCCGGAACTATGGAGCGAGCAACTGATTTGTTGGAAATCATACATACTGATGTATGTGGTCCAATGAATATTGAGGCTCGCGGCGGGTATCGTTATTTTCTCACCTTCACAGATGATTTGAGAAGATATGGGTATATCTACTTGATGAAACACAAGTCTGAAACATTTGAAAAGTTCAAAGAATTTCAGAGTGAAGTGGAAAATCATCGTAACAAGAAAATAAAATTTCTACGATCTGATCGTGGAGGAGAATATTTTAGTTATGAGTTTGGTTTACATTTGAAACAATGTGGAATAGTTTCGCAGCTCACGCCACCTGGAACACCACAACGAAATGGTGTGTCCGAACATCGTAATCGTACCTTATTGGATATGGTGCGATCTATGATGTCTCTTACTAATTTACCGCTATCGTTTTTGGGTTATGCTTTAGAGACGGGCGCATTCACGTTAAATAGGGCACCATCAAAATCCGTTGAGACGACGCCTTATGAACTATGGTTTGGCAAGAAACCAAAGTTGTTGTTTCTTAAAGTTTGGGGCTGCGATGCTTATGTGAAGAAACTTCAACCAGATAAGCTCGAAGCCAAATCGGAGAAATGTGTCTTCATAGGATACCCAAAAGAGACTATTGGGTACACCTTCTATCACAGATCTGAGGGCAAGATTTTCGTTGCTAAATTCATATCCTTTCTAGAGAAGGAGTTTCTCTCGAAATAAGTGAGTGGGAGGAAAGTAGAACTTGATGAGGTAACTGTACCTGCTCCCTTATTGGAAAGTAGTTCATCACAAGAACCGGTTCCTGTGACAACTACACCAATTAGTGAGGAAGCTAATGATATTGATCATGAAACTTCAGATCAAGTTTCTACTGAACCTCGTAGGTCTACCAGAGTAAGATCCGCACCAGAGTGGTACGGTAATCCTATTCTAGAAGTCATGTTAGTTGACCATGGCGAACCTACAAACTATGAGGAAGCGATGATGAGCCCAGATTCCGCAAAATGGCTTGAAGCCATGAAATCTGAGATAGGATCCATGTATGAGAACAAAGTATGGACTTTGGTTGACTTTCCCGATGATCGGCAAGCAATTGAAAATAAATGGATCTTCAAGAAGAAGACTGACACTGATGGTAATTTAACTGTCTACATAGCTCGACTTGTTGCAAAAGGTTTTCGACAAGTTCAAGGGGTTTACTACGATGAGACTTTCTCACCCGTAGCGATGCTTAAGTCTATCCAAATCATGTTAGCAATTGCTGCATTTTATGATTATGAAATTTGGCAAATGGATGTCAAAACTGCATTCCTGAATGGATTTCTGGTAGAAGAGTTGTATATGATGCAACCGGAAGGTTTTGTCGATCCAAAAGGAGCTAACAAAGTGTGCAAGCTCCAGCGATCCATTTATGGACTGGTGCAAGCATCTCGGAGTTGGAATAAACGCTTTGATAGTGTGATCAAAGCATATGGTTTTATACAGACTTTTGGAGAAGCCTGTATTTACAAGAAAGTGAGTGGGAGCTCTGTAGCATTTCTGATATTATATGTAGATGACATATTATTAATTGGAAATGATATAGAATTTCTGGATAGCATAAAGGGATACTTGAATAAAAGTTTTTCAATGAAAGACCTCGGTGAAGCTGCTTACATATTGGGAATCAAGATCTATAGAGATAGATCAAGACGCGTAATTGGACTTTCATAAAGCACATACCTTGATAAAGTTTTGAAAAAGTTCAAAATGGATCAGGCAAAGAAAGGATTCTTGCCTGTATTACAAGGTGTGAAGTTGAGTCAGACTCAATGCCCGACCACCGCAGAAGATAGAGAGAAAATGAAAGATGTTCCCTATGCTTCAGCCATAGGCTCTATCATGTATGCAATGCTGTGTACCAGACCTGACGTTTGCTTAGCAATAAGCTTGGAAGGTAGGTACCAAAGTAATCCAGGAGTGGATCACTGGACAGCGGTCAAGAACATCCTAAAATACCTAAAAAGGACTAAGGATATGTTTCTTGTTTATGGAGGTGACAAAGAGCTAGTCGTAAATGGTTACGTCGATGCAAGCTTTAACACTGATCCGGACGATTCTAAATCGCAAACCGGATACGTGTTTTTATTAAACGGTGGAGCTGTAAGTTGGTACAGTTCTAAAAAAGTGTCGTGGCGGGATCTACATGCGAAGCGGAGTACATAGCTGCTTCGGAAGCAGCAAATGAAGGAGTCTAGATGAAGGAGTTCATTTCCGACCTAGGTGTCATACCTAGTGCATCGGGACCAATGAAGATCTTCTGTGACAATACTGGTGCAATTGCCTTGGCAAAGGAATCCAGATTTCACAAGAGGACCAAGCACATCAAGAGACGCTACAATTCCATCCGGGACCGAGTCCAGGTGGGAGACATAGAGATTTGAAAGATACATACGGATCTGAATATTGCAGACCCGTTGACTAAGCCTCTTCCACGAGCAAAACATGATCAGCACCAAGACTCCATAGGTGTTAGAATCATTACTATCTAATCTAGATTATTGACTCTAGTGCAAGTGGGAGACTGAAAGAAATATGCCCTAGAGGCAATAATAAAGTTATTATTTATTTCCTCATATCATGATAAATGTTTATTATTCATGCTAGAATTGTATTAACCGGAAACATAATACATGTGTGAATACATAGACAAACTTAATGTCACTAGTATGCCTCTACTTGACTAGCTCATTAATCAATGATGATTATGTTTCCTAACCATAGACATGTGTTGTCATTTGATTAACGGAATCACATCATTAGGAGAATGATGTGATTGACTTGACCCATTCCGTTAGCCTAGCACTTGATCGTTTAGTATGTTGCTATCGCTTTCTTCATCACTTATACAAAGTTCCTACAACTATGAGATTATGCAACTCCCGTTTACCGGAAGAACACTTTGTGTGCTACCAAAGGTCACAATGTAACTGGGTGATTATAAAGGAGCTCTACAGGTGTCTCCGAAGGTACATGTTGGGTTGGCGTATTTCAAGATTAGGATTTGTTACTCCGATTGTCGGAGAGGTATCTCTGGGCCCTCTCGGTAATGCACATCACTATAAGCCTTGCAAGCAATGTAGCTAATGAGTTAGTTACGGAAGGATGCATTACGTAACGAGTAAAGAGACTTGCTGGTAACGAGATTGAACTAGGTATTGGATACCGACAATCGAATCTCGGGCAAGTAACATACCGATGACAAAGGGAACAACGTATGTTGTTATGCGGTTTGGCCGATAAAGATCTTCGTAGAATATGTAGGAGCCAATATGAGCATCCGGGTTCCGCTATTGGTTATTGAACGGAAACAGTTCTAGGTCATGTCTACATAGTTCTCGAACCCGTAGGGTCCGCACGCTTAACGTTACAATGACAGTTTTATTTTGAGTTCATAAGTTTTGATGTACCGAAGGTTGTTCGGAGTCCCAGATGTGATCACGGACATGACGAGGAGTCTCTAAATGGTCGATACATAAAGATTGATATATTTGAAGCATAAATTTGGATATCGGAAACGTTCCGGGTGAAATCGGGATTTTACCAGAGTACCGGGGGGTTACCGGAACCCCCCCGGGGGTTAATGGGCCTACATGGGCCATGAGGGAGAAGAGGAGGGCCGGCCAGGGCAGGCCGCGCGCCCCCTCCCCCCTAGTCCGAATAGGACAAGGAAGGGGGGGGGGGCGCCCCCCTTTCCTCTTTCCCCTCCCCCCTTTCCTTCTCCACCAAGGCAAGAGGGGTGAGTCCTACTCCCGGTGGGAGTAGGACTCCTCCAGGCGCACCCCTAGGGGGCCGGCCGCACCTCTCCCCTCCCTCCTTTATATACAGGGGCAGGGGGACACCTCTAGACACACAAGTTGATCATCGTGATCGTTCCTTAGCCGTGTGCGGTGCCCCCCTCCACCATATTCCACCTCGGTCATATCGTTGCGGAGCTTAGGCGAAGCCCTGCGTTGGTAGAACATCATCATCGTCACCATGCGGTCGTGCTGACGGAACTCATCCTCGACACCCTGCTGGATCAGAGTCTGGGGATCATCATCGAGCTGAACGTGTGCTGAACTCGGAGGTGCCGTACGTTTGGTGCTTGGATCGGTCGGATCGTGAAGACGTACGACTACATCAACCGCGTTGTCATAACGCTTCCGCTTATGGTCTACGAGGGTACGTGGACAACACTCTCCCCTCTCGTTGCTATGCATCACCATGATCTTGGGTGTGCGTAGGATTTTTTTTGAAATTACTACGTTCCCCAATAACAATCAATAACAGCCCCTGCAGTATTAAGAAAAGGTCTACCAAGGATAATAGACATACTATCGTCCTCGGGAATATCAAGAATAACAAAGTCCGTTAAGATAGTGACATTTGCAACCACTACAGGCACATCCTCACAAATACCGACAGGTACAGCAGTTGATTTATCAGCCATTTGCAATGATATTTCAGTGGGGGTCAACTTATTCAATTCAAGTCTACGATATAAAGAGAGAGGCATAACACTAACACCGGCTCCAAGATCACATAAAGAAGTTCTAACGTAATTTCTTTCAATGGAGCAAGGTATAGTTGGTACCCCCGGATCTCCCAGTTTCTTTGGTATTCCACCCTTAAAAGTGTAGTTAGCAAGCATGGTGGAAATTTCAGCTTCTGGTATTTTTCTTTTATTTGTAATGATATCCTTCATATACTTAGCATAAGGATTTACTTTGAGCATATCAGTTAAGCGCATACGTAAGAAGATAGGTCTAATCATTTCAGCAAAGCGCTCAAAATCCTCATCATCCTTTGACTTGGATGGTTTTGGGGGAAAGGGCATGGGTTTCTGAACCCATGGTTCTCTTTCTTTATCGTGCTTCCTAGCAACAAAATCTCTTTTATCATGACGTTGATTCTTGGATTGTGGGTTATCAAGATCAACAACAGGTTCAATCTCTACATCATTGTTTTTGCTAGGTTGGGCATCCACATGAACATTATCATTAACATTATTACTAGGTTCATGTTCATCACCTGATTGTGTTTCAGCATCAGAAATAGAAATATCATTGGGATTCTCAGGTGTGTCTACAGTAGGTTCACTAGAAGCATGAAAAGTCCTATCGTTTTTCTTTTTCTTCTTTTTATAAGAACTAGGTGCGTCTAAATTCTTTCTCTAAGTATCTTGCTCGATTCTCTTAGGGTGGCCTTCAGGATACAAAGGTTCCTGAGTCATTCTACCAGTTCTAGTAGCCACTCTAACAACAAAGTCATATTTATTATTTAATTCCTAAAGCAAATCATTTTGAGCTTTGAGTACTTGCTCAGCTTGAGTAGCAACCATAGAAGCATATTTGCTAACGAGGTGAAGTTCATCTTTAACTCTAGCCAGATTATCACTTGCACGTCCTATCTCGAAAGCATTATTATTTAACTATCTACCAACATAAGCATTAAAACTTTATTGTCTAGCCATAAAGTCATCAAATTCACCTAAGCATGGGCTATGAAATTTAGTAGAGGGGATTTCAACTTTATCATATCTATAGAGAGAATTTACCTTTACTACCTGTGTCGGGTTATCAAGACAATGTGGTTCTTCAATAGGTGGTATATTAAGGCCATGTGTTTCTTCAATAGGAGGTAAATTCTTAACATCTGCAGCTTTAACACCTTTTTCTTTCATTGATTTCTTTGCCTCTTGCATATCTTCAGGACTGAGAAATAAAACACCTCTCTTCTTAGGAGTGGGTTTAGGAATAGGCTCAATAGTTGGTTCGATTGGTTCAGGAATTATCTCAGGAGTTGGCTCAGGAAGAGTCCAATTATTTTCGTTAGTCAACATATTATTCAATAATATTTCAGCTTCGTCGACTGTTCTTTCCCTGAAAACACAACCAGCACGACTATCCAAGTGGTCCTTGGAAGCATCGGTTAGTCCATTATAAAAGATATCAAGTATTTCATTTTTCTTAAGAGGATGATCAGGAAAAGCATTAAGTAACCGTAGAAGCCTCCCCCAAGCTTGTGGGAGACTCTCTTCTTTGATTTGCACAAAATTATATATTTCCCGCAAGGCAGCTTGTTTCTTATGAGCAGGGAAATATTTAGCAGAGAAGTAATAAATCATATCCTGGGGACTACGCACACAACCAGGAGCAAGAGACCAAGTCTTAGCATCACCCTTTAATGAGAACGGAAATATCTTAAGGATATAAAAATAGTGAGACCCCTCATCATTAGTAAACATGGTAGCTATATCATTCAACTTGGTAAGATGTGCCACAGCAGTTTCAGATTCAAGGCCATAAAAAGGATCTGATTCAACTAAAGTAATAATCTCAGGATCAACAGAGAATTCATAATCCTTATCAGTAACACAGATAGGTGAAGTAGAAAAAGCAGGGTCAGGTTTCATTCTAGCATTAAGAGACTGCTGCTTCCATTTAGCTAATAATTTCTTAAGATCAGATCTATCATTGCAAGGAAAAATTTCCCCAACAGCTTCTACATTCATAACATAACCCTTAGGAACAACAGGCAATATATAATCATTAGGGGAACGTTCATCATCACTATCATCAATAGCATCTTCAATATTTTCATTCCCCCTAACTCTAGCAAGTTGTTCATCAAGAAATTCACCTAATGGCAAAGTAGTATCACACACAGAAGTAGTTTCATCATGCATAGCAAAAGTGGCATCATCAATAACATGCGACATATCAGGATTCATAGTAGTAGCAGGTTTAGGTGCCGCAAGCCTACTAATAACGGAAGGAGAATCTAGTGCAGAGCTAGATGGCAGTTCCTTACCTCCCCTAGTAGTTGAAGGATAGATCTTGGTTTTAGTATCTTTCAAGTTCTTCATAGTGATCAACAGATATAAATCCCAAGTGACTCAGAGAATAGAGCTATGCTCCCCGGCAACGACGCACGAAATTAGCCTTGATAACCCACAAGTGTAGGGGATCGCAACAACTTTCGAGGGTGAAGTACAACCCAAATTTATTGATTCGACACAAGAGGAGCCAAAGAATATTCTTGAGTATTAGAAGTTGAGTTGTCAATTGAACCACACCTGGATAACTTAGTATCTGCAGCAAAGTATTTAGTAGCAAAGTAGTATGATAATAATGGTAACAGTAGCAAAGGTAAAGATAAATGTTTTTGGGTTTTTTGTAGTAGTTGTAACAGTAGCAGTGGAAAAGTAAATAAGCGAAGAAGAATATATGAAAAGCTCGTAGGCAATGGATCAGTGATGGATAATTATGCCAGATGCGATTCCTCATGTAATAGCTATAACATAGGGTGACACAGAACTAGCTCCAATTCATCAATGTAATGTAGGCATGTATTCCGTAAATAGTCATACGTGCTTATGGAAAAGAACTTGCATGACATGTTTTGTCCTACCCTCCCGTTGCAGCGGGGTCATAATGGAAACTAAGGGATATTAAGACGTCCTTTTAATAGAGAACCGGACCAAAGCATTAACACATAGTGAATACATGAACTCCTCAAGCTACGGTCATCACCGAGAAGTATCCCGATTATTTTCACTTCGGGGTTGTCGGATCATAACACATAATAGGTGACTATAGACTTGCAAGATAGGATCAAGAACACACATATATTCATGAAAACATAATAGGTTCAGATCTGAAATCATGGCACTCGGGCCCTAGTGACAAGCATTAAGCATAGCAAAGTCATAGCAACATCAATCTTAGAACATAGTCGATACTAGTGATCAAACCCTAACAAAACGAACTTGATTACATGGTAAATCTCATCCAACCCATCATCGTCCAGCAAGCCTACGATGGAATTAATCACGCACGGCGGTGAGCATCATGAAATTGGTGATGGAGGATGGTTGATGATGACGACGGCGACGAATCCCCCTCTCCGGAGCCCCGAACGGACTCTAGATCAGCCCTCCTGAGAGAGATTAGGGCTTGGCGGCGGCTCCGTGTCATAAAACGCGATGAAACTTTCTCTCTGATTTTTTTCTCCGCGAGACGGAATATATGGAGTTGGAGTTGAGGTCGGTGGAGCTCCAGGGGGGCCACGAGATAGGGTCGCGCCCTAGGGGGGGCTGTCTTGTGGACAGGCTCTGGGCCCCCTGACGTATTTCTTTCACCCAGAAATTCTTATTAATTCCAAAAAGTGCCTCCATGGATTTTCAGGACATTTCGGGAACTTTTCTTTTCTACACATAAAACAACATCATGGCAGTTCTGCTGAAAACAGCGTTAGTCCGGGTTAGTTTCATTCAAATTATGCAAGTTAGAGTCCAAAACAAGGGCAAAAGTGTTTGGAAAAGTAGATATGTTGGAGACGTATCACTAGTCGATGCTTAATTGGTCATGTAAATAGTGGAAACTTCAGTGTACCTGATATTATTCTATTCCATGCCTTGTTTGGTGATAATAGTTTTAGTATGGGTGTTTTTATTGCTAAATGGCTAAGCCTGAACCTTACAAAGGGCCCCATCTTTGGAGGTATCTATGCTGCACGTCTTGCTAGACATTTTGAGATACCTATTAGGCACCATGAGAAAGAGGAGACAATATTGCCTCCTTACCTTTTAGATTACAAGAGCATGGTAGCACATGAGTTTATTGTTCACAATGATGATAAGATGCTCCTGTATAACTAGAGATTTAATAAGAAACACAATGAGATTATTATCCTGCATGCGCCTCTGTTATTTGATTTGACTGTAGTTAATTATCTTGTCTCGCCGGAAGCGGTGTACGCTCATCGAGGACAGGCATCCGCTCTAGAGCCTGAGCCGGAACCTCCACTAGACCCTTATCGTCCATCATCTTATCAGTGGGATCCGGAGGAGATCGCTAGTCAGTGGTATCCTGATTACACCCCTCAGTACACCGGCGAGAGTAGCCGCGGTCGATGGCAATAAACCAACTTAGGCCAAAAGCCTAAGCTTGGGGGAGTACGTATTTCTCACCGACTTTACATTCATGTTCACACACTATTCTAGTTGTCGGTGCTCATACTATTTCATTGTATTATCCATGCTAGTTTAATTTTATTTCTATAACTTTCTTCTTGTGTGTTTGATAAACCTTAAGAAAAACCAAAAAAAATAGTTAGTTTAATTTCCATGCTTGTAGTAGAAATTAAAATGAAAACCCAAAAAGATTTCTCGTTCTTCTTCTTGCTTGTTGGGAGCTTTCCCGTGTAAATAGTTCTATTTCTTTTCTTTCCTTTGGGGGTCGAGAGTAGAAGACCATATTGAAAATGTTTAGTGGCTCTCATATGCATGATTGTTTATTTAACTTAGAGCCCATATTACTTTGTCTTCTCTCTTGAGTTGAATGCTTGCAGATTCGAGCTTAGTCCAACGCACGTGCACTATTATTATTATACACACCGTTCGGTCGTGCAAGTGAAAGGCAATAATGATGATATATGATGGACTGATTGAGATAAGAGAAGATGGTATGAACTCGACCTCTCTTGTTTTTGTAAATATGTTGAGTTCATCGTTCCTGATTCAGTCTATTATGAAGTAAACATATTTGCAATGACATTTAGAGATTATAGTTGCTTGTGCCCTGCTTAATTATCTATGAGTTATAATGGTTTGCCTTGCGTGCCAACATGCTATTAAAATGATTATGATGTGGTATGATGGGATGGTATCCTCCTTTGAATGAATCGAGTGACTCGACTTGGCACATGTTCACGCATGTAGTTGAAACAAATCAGCATAGCCTTCACGATATTTATATTCATGGTGGATTATATCCTACTCATGCTTGTACTAGGTGCAAATTAATTTTAATGCATGTTCATGACTGTTGTCGCTCTCTCAGTTGGTCGCTTCCCAGTCTTTCGCTAGCCTTCACCTGTACTAAGCGGGAATACTACTTGTGCATCCAAACTCCATAAACCCCAAAGTTGTTCCATATGAGTCCACCATACCTTCCTATATGTGGTATCTACCTGCCGTTCCATGTAAAATTGTATGTGCCAAACACCAAACCTTCAAATGAAATTATGTTTTGTATGCTCGAGCAGCTCATGTTCCAACTAGGGTTGTCTGTATCTTCCATGCTAGGTGGGTTATTCTTAAGAGGAGTGGACTCCGCTCCTCATTCACGAGAAAATGGTGGTAACCAGGATGCCTAGTCCCTTGATCAAAAAGATCAAAGCAAATCAATATAATTAAACAAAACTCCCCAGGGCTGTTGTTAGTTGGAGGCACTCGTTGTTTCGAGCAAGCCATGGATTGATGCTTGTTGGTGATGGGGGAGTATAAACTTTTACCATTCTGTTTGGGAACCGCCTATAATGTATGTAGTATGGCAGATATCGTCATCTCATAGTTGTTGTATTGACAGGGAAAGTATGCCGCTCAAAATGTTATTCATCTCTATTTTAAAATTGAGCTCTGGCACCTCTGCAAATCCCAACTTCCCTCTGGGAAGGGCCTATCTATTTACTTTTATGTTGAGTCATCACCTTCTTATTAAAAAGCACCCGCTGGAGAGCACACTGTCATTTGCATTCATTATTATTGGTTTATATTGGATATGACTTGACTGGATCTCTTTTACCAGGAATTACAATGTTTAGTCAGTCCTTGATCTTTAAAGGTGCTCTGCATTTATTTTTTGCAGTCTCAGAAAGGGCTAGCGAGATACCATCTTGTTATATCATATTATGATTGTTTTGAGAAAGTGTTGTCATCTGAGTTTTATTATTATTGCTCGCTAGCTGATTATGCCATTGATATGAGTAAATGTGAGACCTAAGTGTTATTGTGAGTATGGTTAGTTCATAATATTTGCTGAAACTTGAATGCTGGCTTTTCATGTTTACAACAACAAGAGCAAATAGAGTTTGTAAAAGTTTTTCTTTATCACTTTCAGTTTATGAACTGAATTGCTTGAGGACAAGCAAAGGTTTAAGCTTGGGGGAGTTGATACGTCTCCAACATATCTACTTTTCCAAACACGTTTGCCCTTGTTTGGGCTCTAACTTGCATGATTTGAATGAGACTAACCCGGACTGACGCTATTTTTAGCAGAACTGCCATGGTGTTGTTTATTGTGCAGAAAACAAAAGTTCTCGGAATGACCTGAAAATTCACGGAGATAACTTTTGGAAAATATAAAAGATACTGGCGAAAGAATCAAGGCCAGGGGCCCCACACCCTGTCCACGAGGGTGAGGGGCACACCCTCCCCCCTGGGGGCGCCCCCCTGTCTTGTGGCCCCCCTGATGCTCCACCGACCTCAACTCCAACCCCATATATTCCATTTTGCGGAGAAAAAAATCATAGAGAAAGTTTCATCGCGTTTTATGATACGGAGCCGCCGCCAAGCCCTAATCTCTCTCGGGAGGGCTGATCTGGAGTTCGTTCGGGGCTCCGGAGAGGGGGATTCATCGCCATCGTCATCATCAACCATCCTCCATCACCAATTTCATGATGCTCACCGCCATGCGTGAGGAATTCCATCGTAGGCTTGTTGGACGGTGATGGGTTGGATGAGATTTACCATGTAATCAAGTTAGTTTTGTTAGGGTTTGATCCCTAGTATCCACTATGTTCTGAGATTGATGTTGCCATGACTTTTCTATGCTTAATGCTTGTCACTAGGGACCGAGTTGCATGATTTCAGATCTGAACCTATTATGTTTTCATGAATATATGTGAGTTCTTGATCCTATGTTGCAAGTCTATAGTAACCTATTATGTGTTATGATCCGACAACCCTGAAGTGACAATAATCGGGATACTTCTCGGTGATGACCATAGTTTGAGGAGTTCATGTATTGACTATGTGCTAATGCTTTGTTCCGGTTCTCTATTAAAAGGAGGCCTTAATATCCCTTAGTTTCCACTAGGACCCTGCTGCCACGGGAGGGTAGGACAAAAGATGTCATGCAAGTTCTTTTCCATAAGCACGTATGACTATATTCGGAATACATGCCTACATTACATTGATGAACTGGAGCTAGTTCTGTGTCACCCTATGTTATAGCAATTACATGAGGAATCACATCCGACATAATTATCCATCACTGATCCAATGCCTACGAGCTTTTCACATATTGTGCTTCGCTTATTTACTTTTACGTTGCTACTGTCACAACTACTACAAAACTGCTATCTTTACTTTTGCCACTGTTATCATTACTATCATACTACTTTGCTACTAAATACTTTACTGCAGATACTAAGTTATCCAGGTGTGGTTGAATTGACAACTCAACTGCTAATACTTAAGAATATTCTTTGGCTCCCCTTGTGTCGAATCAATAAATTTGGGTTGAATACTCTACCCTCGAAAGCTGTTGTGATCCCCTACACTTGTGGGTTATCACATACTAACAAATAATCATGTCCTATCAAAATAGCATAGCCAAAGAAAGCTTATCCCTACAAAATCATATAGTTAAGCCATGCTTCATTTTCATTACAAGAAATGCTCCCATCACGCACAACCCCAGTTTCAGCCAAGCAATTGCTTCATACTTTTTAAAGCGCTTCAGCTTTTTCAACTCTTACGCAATACATGAGCGCAAGCCATGGACATAGCACTATGGTGATATATGGTGGTGGTTGTGAGGACAAAAAAAGGGAGAAGATAGTCTCACATCAACTAGGCATATCAACGGGCTATGGAGATGCCCATCAATAGATGTCAATGTGAGTGAGTAGGGATTGCCATGCAATGGATACACTAGAGCTATAAATATATGAAAGCTCAACAAAAGAAACTATGTGGGTGTGCATCCAACTTGCTTGCTCACGAAGACCTAGGGCGTTTTGAGGAAGCCCATCATTGGAATATACAAGCCAAGTTCTATAATGAAAAATTCCCACTTAGTATATGAAAGTGACAACATAGGAGACTCTCTGTCATGAAGATCATGGTGCTATTTTGAAGCGCAATTGTGTTAAAAACGATAGTAGCATTGTCCCTTCTCTCTTTTTCTCTCATTTTTTCTTTTCTTTTCTCTTTTCTTTTCTTTCTCTTTTTTTCTTTTTTTCTTTTTTTCTTTGGCCTTTTTTTTTGGCCTTTCTCTTTTTTTCTCCTTTTTTTATAAAGTCCGAAGTCTCATCCCGACTTGTGGGGGAATCATAGTCTCCATCATCCTTTTCTCACTAGGACAATGCTCTAATAATGAAGATCATCACACTTTTATTTACTTACAACTCGAGAATTACAACTCAAAACTAGAACAAGATATGACTCTATATGAATGCCTCCGACGGTGTACTGGGATATGCAATGAATCAAGAGCGACATGTATGAAAATTATGAAGGTGGCTTTGCCACAAATACGATGTCAACTACATGATCATGCAAAGAGCAATATGACAATGATGATGCGTGTCATAATAATGGAACGGTGGAAAGTTGCATGGCAATATATCTTGGAATGGCTATGGAAATGCCATAATAGGTAGGTATGGTGGCTGTTTTGAGGAAGGTAAATAATGGGTGCATGATACCGGCGAAAGTTGCGCGGTATAATAGAGGCTAGCATAGTGGAAGGGTGATTGTGCGTATATCCATGGACTCACATTAGTCATAAAGAACTCATATACTTATTGCAAAAGTTTACATGCCCTCGAAGCAAAGTACTACTACGCATGCTCCTAGGGGAAGGGTTGGTAGGAGTTAACCATCGCGCGATCCCGACCTCCACTCATAAGGAAGGCAATCAAAAGAGCACCTCATGCAACAAATTTGTTACACAACTTTTACCATACGTGCATGCTACGGGACTTGCCAACTTCAACAAAATTATTTCTCAATTCCATAATTATCCACTAGAATGACTCTAATATTACCACCTTTATATCTCAAATCAATTATCAAGCATCAAATTGATCCTAGTGCTTAATGCACTTTCTATGATAGTTTTTATTATACCCAACTTGGATGCTCATGATTCTAGGACCAAATTCATAACCGTAGCAAATACCATGCTGTTCTAAGAGGCTCTCAAGATAATATAAGTGAAGCATGAGAGACTAACAATTTCTACAAAATTAAGCCACCGCCGTGCTCTAAAAGATATAAGTGAAGCACTAGAGCAAATACTATCTATCTCAAAAGATATAAGTGAAGCACATAGAGTATTCTAATAAATTCTAATCAAGTGGGCTTATCCCAAAAGGTGTGTACAGCAAGGATGATTGTGGTAAACTAAAAAGCAAAGACTAATATCATACAAGATGCTCCAAGCAAAACACATATCATGCGGCGAATAAAAATATAGCTCCAAGTAAAGTTACCAATGAACGAAGACGAAAGAGGGGATGCCTTCCGGGGGCATCCCCAAGCTTAGGGTTTTGGCTATTTCTCAATATCTTTGGGTGCCATGGGCATCCCCAAGCTTAGGCTTTTGCCACTCCTTATTCCATAGTCCATCAAATCTTTACCCAAAACTTGAAAACTTCACAACACAAAACTCAACAGGAAATCTCATAAGCTCCGTTAGTGAAAGAAAGCAAAACCACCACATAAGTTACTGTAATGAACTCATTCTTTATTTATATTGGTGTTAAACCTACTGTATTCCAAGTTCTCTATGGTTCATACCACTTAATACTAGCCATGGATGCATCAAAATAAGCAAACAACACACAAAAAACAGAACCTGTCAAAAACAGAACAGTCTATAACAATCTGTAACACACGAATACTTATAGAACTCTAAAAATCGTACCAAAATAGGAAGTTCTGGGAAATTTTTCTATTGATATACAGCAAAAAGAATCAACGAAAAATCACGTTTCTGTGATTTAACAAAACTAATTTCGTGCGTGCAAAGTTTCTGTTTTTCAGCAGAATCAAAGTAACTATCACCATAGAAACACATCTAAACAGAAGGTAGATGCAAAATTTATTACTAAACGGGAACAAAAACAAAAAACACAAATAAAATTGGGTTGCCTCCCAACTAGCGCTATCGTTTAACGCCCCTAGCTAGGCATAAAAGCGAGGATAGATCTAAGTAGTGCCATCTTTGGCACTCGGAAAGAAAAGAGCAAATTTCCTTTCTATGGCATTCATCCTTCTATTTTGGGAAAGCACATTGCCATTAATGGAGGAAGTAAGATTAAGCACGTTATGGAAATTTGCATCTAAAATAGACTTCATCTCTTTGATAATTTTGTTTTGATAGAAGCGTAGGAGGGTGGTAGATTCAACCTTATCATTCATGCGTGCCCAAATATAGTTTTCATTCTTTCATAGGTATCTATAGCATCGCCTTCAAGAAAACCTTCTTCAAAAATAGAATGTAGAACTTGTTTGAAAGAAGCGGGCAAGCCGACATAGAAACTTTTTAAGTAAACCTCAATTTGATATTGTGGTACATAGCTAGCCCGAATCCTTAATAACCTATCCCAAGCATCTTTTAAAGACTCATCAAGTAAATAACGAAAAATTCCACAGTCATCTTCATCAAAATTATTTAAGCTCTCACTGGTGACCCCGGTGGGTCTTTCCATAGCATCATTATTTATGAGCTTAGAAAGGATAGAGGGGCTATCCATGGTACTAGAACCCTAGAAAGGATCCTTAGTTCTTTTTGATTCGGCCATGGCAATGGGAAGGCAAACGGAAAAAAGAGAGGGCGAATAAAACCACAAGCGTAAAGTGGGGGAGAGGAAAATGAGAGGCAAATAGAAAATGATGTAAATGCGAGGGAGATGAGTTTGTGATGGGTACTTGGTATGTCTTGACTTGAGCGAAGACCTCCCCGGCAACAGTGCCAGAAATCCTTCTTGCTACATCTTGAGCTTGCGTTGGTTTTCATTGAAGAGGAAAGGGTGATGTAGCAATAGTAGCGTAAGTATTTCCCTCAGTTTTTGAGAACCAAGGTATCAATCTAGTAGGAGGCTCCTCAAAAGTCCCACACACCTACACAAACAAACAAAGAACTCGCAACCAACGCAATAAAGGGGTTGTCAATCCCTTCACGGCCACTTGCAAAAATGAGATCTCATAGAGATAGTATGATAAGATAAATATATTTTTGGTATATTATAATGTAGATTGGAAAAGTAAAGATGCAAATAAAAGTAGATTGAAAGCTTATATGAGAAAAGATAGACCCGGGGGCCATAGGTTTCACTAGTGGCTTCTCTCGAGAGCATAAGTATTACGGTGTGTGAACAAACTACTGTCGAGCAATTGATAGAAAAGCGAATAATTATGAGATTATCTAGGCATGATCATGTATATAGGCATCACGTCCGCGACAAGTAGACCGACTCCTGCCTGCACTACTACTATTACTCCACACATCGACCACTATCCAGCATGCATCTAGAGTATTAAGTTCATAAAGAACGGAGTAACGCATTAAGAAAGATGACATGATGTAGAGGGATAAACTCATGCAATATGATATAAACCCCATCTTTTTATCCTCGATGGCAACAATACAATACGTGCCTTGCTGCCCCTGCTGTCACTGGGAAAGGACACCGCAAGATTGAACCCAAAGCTAAGCACTTCTCCCATGGCAAGAAAGATCAATCTAGTAGGCCAAACCAAACTGATAATTCAAAGAGACTTGCAAAGATAACTTAATCACCCATAAAAGAATTCAGAGGCGATTCAAATATTTCTCATAGATAAACTTGATCATAAACCCACAATTCATCGGATCTCGACAAACACACCACAAAAAGAGTTACATCGAATAGATCTCCAAGAAGATCAAGGAGAACATGGTATTGAGATCCAAAAAGAGAGAATAAGATATTTAGCTAATAACTAAGGACCCGAAGGTCTGTAGTAAACTACTCACAACTCATCGGAGGGGCTATGGTGTTGATGTAGATGCCCTCCATGGTCGATTCCCCCTCCGGCGGAGCACCGACGAAGATTCCAAGATGGGATCTCGCGGATACAGAAGGTTACGGTGGTGGAAATAGTTTTTCGTGGGTTCCCCTGATGTTTTTGGGGTACGTGGGTATATATAGGAGGAAGAAGTAGGCCGGTGGCCGCCCGAGGGGCCCACGAGATAGGGGGCACGCCCTGTAGGGGTGGGCGCGCCCTCCACCCTCGTGGCCACCTCGGCTGCTTCTTGACTTGCACTCCAAGTCCTCTGGATCACGTTTGTTCCAAAAATCACGCTCCCGAAGGTTTCATTCTGTTTGGACTCCGTTTGATATTCATTTTCTTCAAAACACTGAAATAGGCAAAAACAGCAATACGGGCCGGGCCTTCGGTTAGTAGGTTAGTCGCAAAAATGATATAAATGTGTAAAGTAAAGCCCATAAACATCCAAAACGGGTAATATAATAGCATGTAATAATAAAAAATTATAGATACGTTGGAGATGTATCACCCTAGCCCCCTCCGATGTCTATATAAACCGGAGGGTTTAGTCCATAGGACAACAACAATCATAATCATAGGCTAGCTTCTAGGGTTTAGCCTCTACGATCTCGTGGTAGATCAACTCTTGTAATACTCATATCATCAAGATCAATCAAGCAGGAAGTAGGGTATTACCTCCATAGAGAGGGCCCAAACCTGGGTAAACATCGTGTCCCCCGCCTCCTGTTACCATTAGCCTTAGACGCACAGATAGGGACCCCCTACCAGAGATCCGCCGATTTTGACACTGACACCAGGCTCGAGGCCACACGCCCGCTCAGGTCGTCCAAGTGCGCCATCACCTTCAGCTCGGCAGATCAACTCAAGTGCACGGCTATTGCTGGCGTCCTGCCGATGCTCCGTTCCCCAGTCATCAACAACGTCCAAGTCACCAAGACCCTCATCAATGGCGGCGCAGGACTTAACGTCCTGTCCGTTGAGATGTTCGACAACCTTCAGGTGCCATACGATCAGCTCCAGGCTACCAAGCCCTTCTAAGGAGTTACCGATGGTTCCACCACCCCGATAGGGCAGGTCCACCTCCCCGTCACCTTCGGACAACACGACAACTACCGTACCGAGCTCATCGACTTCGACGTCGCTCACATCCACCTGCTGTACAATGCCATCCTCGGGTATCCAGCCCTGGCCAAGTTCATGGTAGTGACCCACCACGGCTACAACATCCTCAAGATGCCCGGAAGCAAGGACGTCCTCACCGTAGCTGGAGATACCAAGGAGGCTCTTATGGCGCTCAAGCTTTCCCTCAAGGCCTCCGTGCCGGTGCAGCCCGCCGACACGGATGCCTTCAAGGCCAAGGAAGCTGCACGAACCAAAAAGAAGCAGCTGTTCACTCATGATAAGGCAAAGACCAAGCAGGTGCCAGTTGAGGAAGACGGGTCCTTGGGAGCCACCTTCACCATAGGTTCCAACCTCAACCCCGACCAAGAGAAGGTGTTAGTGAAGTTCTTGCGCTCGAACAAGGAGGTGTTCGCATGGGAACCCAAGCAGCTAGTGGGAATCCCATGGAAGGTGATTGAGCATCACCTGAATGTGTGCCCCAATGTACGCCCTGTGAAGCAGAGGGCGAGGCGGCAGTCCATGGAGAAGCAGGCCTTCATCGTCCAAGAAACCTGCAAGCTGGAGTTGCAGCATGTTCCCTGCAGCACCAACCAAGAGGCTGATGACATCGCCAGGAGGGTGTCCAAATGGCTGCCTCAGGAGCCTGGTGTTTTCAAGGAACGACTCTTCAAGCCATCGGCGGCAACACCACTTTCAAGAATGGCACAGCCTCAGGAAGAACTCCCTTAGACACCTGCCAAAGGAGCCCCGGCCTGTGGCCCGACCTCGGGAGCACGCCTACTCTTGGCGCTGGAGCCTTAGGAGGGATGCTGGACCACGAAATTCAAGGAATACCTAACGCAAGGGATGCTGCCGGAGAAAGAGGAGGACGCGGAGGGCGTGGCCTGGCAGGCCACGGCCTATTGCATCCAAGACGGTAAGTTATACCGGAAGAGGCCGAATGACGATTCCCTATGTTGCATCTCTAGGGAACATGGGAAAGAGCTCCTGGCCGACATACACGGTGGAGATTGCGGACACCACTCGTCATCGCGAACCCTCGTCGGCAAAGCATTTCGCAGTGGATTCTATTGGCCTACAACGCTCAACGACGCGACCGAGCTGGTGAAGTCCTGCGAGGCCTGCCAATTCCACGCCAAGCAGATCCATTAGCTAGCTCAGGGCCTGCAGACCATCCCGCTCTCATGGTCGTTCGCGGTCTGGGGGCTAGATATCTTGGGCCCATTCCCTCGAGTGCCTGGGGGCTACCGCTACCTCTACGTCGCCATCGACAAGTTCACCAAGTGGGCGGAGGTGGAAGACGTCCGCACCATCCCAGCCGGCTCCGCGGTCAAGTTCATCAAGGGCCTCGTGAGCCAGTTTGGGGTCCCTAACCGCATCATCACCGACAACGGTTCACAGTTCACTAGCAATCTCTTCAAGACGTATTGTGCAAACCTTGGAATGCAGATCTTCTACGCTTTGGTGGCGCACCCCCGGGGCAACGGCCAGGCCGAACACGCCAACGCGGAAGTCCTGAGGGGCCTCAAGACCAGGACCTTCAAGAAGAAGTTGGAGGCCTGTGGCAGGGGCCAGCACGATGAGCTCCAGTCCGTGCTGTGGGTCGTCCGCACTACCGCCACCAAGCCAATGGGCGAGACCCCGTTCTTCCTCATCTACAGAGCGAAAGCGGTGCTTTCTCACGAGGTCAGGCGTTACTCTGCGTGGGTCCTGGCATTTGATGAGGTGCGGCAGGACGCCATGCAGGGGATGGACCTCGTGCTGGGGGAGGAACACCGCCATGAAGCCATGCTACGGGTGGCAAGATACCAGTAGGCGCTGCAGCAATATCACTGTCGCAGCATCCGCCCCAGGATGCTCGAGGTAGGTGACCTTGTCCTGAGGTGGGTACTCTCCAGGGATGGGCTGCATAAGCTCTCACCCATGTGGGAGGGCCCGTTCAAGGTCGTCCACGTCTCCAGGCCTAGCGCCGTGCGCCTGGAGACCCAGGACGGGGTACCCGTCCTCAACGCCTGGAACATCCAGCACCTCCGGAAATTCTACCCTTGAAGAAAGGCCCGGTGCCTATGAAGAAGGCCTAGTGCCTATGAAGCTCGCTGCCCGTGACACTCTCACGTAATAATGAGTGGGGCTGTACATGCCCCAGAGTCTCAGGAGTGCCGCCCTTGGGCCTCGGGGGCTCCCTCCCACGCCCAGTGGCAGCACTTAGCTCCATGCTAGTGAGAAGACTTGAAGACTATACTAGGTGCCGGACGCGGCTTTTCATTTCCTGCAGTTGGCTCGCTCTTCCTTGTTTGAACCTTGATTAAAGTTTCTTCTGGTGTTCTTTGCCGGTTCTGTTCCATTGCCTTCTACCTCCTTTTTCTATCTTTAGATCTTTGTCTGAATTGCTCTCTCTCGCAAGCCTCGCGAGCGGGCTGTACGGGTGCCCTCGTGAGCCATTTCTCTTCTGATTTTCGCAAGGCTCTATCATTCGAATTCACAGCGGGAGCACCCCTCTCAGTCCATGGCCCTCGGGTACCGCGACACGAAGCGCCAGGCCATGGCCGGCAGCCCTTGCGACCAGGGTTCGAAAAATTACAGTCTCTCAATGAGTTTTTTGCGGCTCCTAAGGCACCCGGCAAGGCCTGAAGCGGGCACCTCGCGAGGCGGAAACTACTTCAAATGTACCAAGCTAAGTTGTTCCTACACGCCAACGTACAACAACGACGCCATGACACAGCATAGGAACAATAAATGCAGCATATTAACTAGGAAATCATAGTTTGTTGCACGCCCCCATGGGGCCCCATACTTGTCTCTCTCAATACAGGAAGGAAAAAAATACAAAAGCAGCACGCACCATGCAGCAGTTCGCGAGGAGGAATCTACGACGACCTCCTGAAGCTCAGCCAGACCCTGCCTCGCGCTTCACTGGAGCGCGGTGATGGGACGACGTGCTACCGCCCTTGAGGCGGGCATGGCGGTGTGGTGGTTGATCGTAACCGCCGCTGGAGGAGCTATCGCCAGAGGAAGAGCCCCGTAGCTTGACGAGCCGCGATTGCCACCGGGGCAAATTCGCCTTCACCCTCATCACGACCGTCGCCAAGGCCGAGCACCTCGTCGCCATCGTTCTCTTCAGGGAAGCACCCAACGCGGCGACCATCCTCCCCGAAGACCCTCACATAGAGGATCGCGTCGCCATCATACCTAAAGTGGAGGGTGCACCGCCTGCCCAGACCGCGCGCACGGGCAAATGTCTGCCAGCCTCGGGCCAAGGCTGCGTTGCCGGCGACAGAGACCTCCACCGTGACCCAGGAGGTCCTGCTGCAGCAGCCGTCCGCCTGGGCCAGCGGCCGGTAGCTCACCGAAGAAGGAGCATGGGAGATGAAGCCAGTTGCCGGCCGGTTTTTCCGACCACTCGACGAACTCCGGCAGCACCTCCGCCGAGTGGAAGCATGGCTGGGCAGGCCGCGCGGCCACAGCACACCTTCCTCCACCAACAGAGCTTCCTCGACATGGGCGCCCCCCACCACGTGAAGGGCCACCACCACGGCCGTGGGGAGCCACGGCGGGGGTTGTGGAGTGCTTGCGAGGGCGACCGCGTCCGCGCTTGGGCGGAGGAGAGCCAGGCCCTTCCTGGCAAAGCTTCCCCTTCTCTGCGGCCGAAAACCTCTTCGCAGGCACCATGGGGGACGCTACGAGCAACGGAGCGAGGGAGGAGAGGCGAGCGGAATGGTAAGAGATGGGCGACGGGGGATCTTACCCCTTCTCATTTATAGCCCAAGGGAGGCCAACCGTCGACCTCCTTGATTGCAGGTAATGATAACCCTTTTTGCATGTAGCAGGGACTCGTCAAGTCGGGCGGTTGCCGAGGCAGCATGGGAAAGTGGAGACGCCCATGTCCAATCAATCACCACGCGTCGACCAAGGCTGCAGGCTGTTGGGGACCATGGTTCTCCGCACTTGCCCTTTGGCTTCGCCGCTAAGCCAAGTCCGAGCGCGCCTTGGGCCCGAGGGCTACTGTCGGCGTTCTAGGAATGGTGGTCCCAAGACTTGCCTGCCTGCGGCCCGCGACGTGGCTATACCAGTGGCCCAGCACGGCCTGACTTTGTCAGCCAACACTCAAGACCCCCGCGAGGTCGCGAGGTGGACAACACGAGGCCTCCTCAGCAGCGGCCTCACCAGGCAGGCTCGCGAGGGGTGGAGAGATTAAGGCAAGGGGTACCTTGTGAGGGTCCCGTGAGGCAAGCCATGACGACCAAGGCCAGGCGGGCACCAGCGCGTGCAGTATCCTCGTTTCCCCTTTGGTGCTAACGGGGTAGCGCAGGCGTGGAGTACCGAGGCATCAGGCAAAGGTTTCCATATCGGTGCAACTAGACCAAGACCAGAAGGACAACAGGACGGAGGTCATTGTGGATCCCAAGAAGGTGTCGCCACCAGCGCCTTTGACAGGAGAAGACCACCTTTAGTCAGGATAGCTTGTACTAGCTGTCCCCTTTCAACTCCCACCGTTGTGGAATCCCTTCCTGCTCATATTTGGGAAGAGGACCAAGGCACTATATATAGGACCTAGCCACCACCATAGAGGGGGATCGATTCCTCTCCTAGCAACCCACCAAGCACAAGAACATCTCTCCTCAGGAGGCTGTTCTTCCCTTGTACTGTTCATCATCAGCCCAAGAGGCAATCCACCACCACCACACAGGAGTAGGGTATTACACCACAACGGTGGCCCGAACCCATATAAATCTTGTGTCTCTTTTGTTGTGAGTTCATTGAGCTAAGCTTAGAGCTCGCGGCGAGGCTGAGAGCGAGATTCGGTAGGGGGAAATCTTCGTGCGCACCCCAGTGGTCGAACCTCGAGGGTTTTGCCGGAACCCGAAATCCGACAGCCACCTCAAGAGTTTCTTGTAGTCGTAGTTTAGGTTAGCCACCGAGTCAAAGATGGCTTGCTACAGTTAAACCCCACCATCCCCTTTGTTGATAATGATGCATATGTAGTTAGTTCTGATGTAAGTCTTGCTGGGTACGTACATTTGTGCTCACGTTTGCTTAATTTATGTTTTTGCAGAGAGACTCCAGTCTCACTAGTAGTTCCGCGTGGACCTCGATGCTTAGCTTGTTACCTCAGCTACAATCTTGTGCCTCTGCATGATCTTGTAGATAGTCAGGCTTCTCAGCTCTTTTCATTTGTAGTTGTCTGTACTCAAACAAGTTATGCTTCTGTTGCTTGTATGCTCTGAATGTTGGGTCATGAGACCCATGATTGAAATATCTCGCTCCTCGGAGCCTATTGAATAAATACTTTGTGTCATGGAGTTATGTTGTGATGCCATGTTGTATTTGCACATATCGATCGTATGTATGATTTAGAATGCTTGGTATGTGTGGGAATAGACAACCTAATTGTTCATCCTTGGTAGCCTCTCTTACCGGGAAATGTCTCCTAGTGCTTCCACTGAGCCATGGTAGCTTGCTACTGCTCCGGAACACATAGGCTGGACGGCATGTGTCCTTTTCGTTCTTGTAACTGTCCCTTCGGGGAAATGTCACACATTGTTCTGTTAAGTCCATGTAGCTTGCTACGACTTGGGTTCATATGTTGTTGATCGACACGTTCGTTGTTGGGTCATGTATGCATGTCCCTGTAATTTAGCGCCACTTTGGGTCCACGACTAGTCATGTGAGCCCGGGTTCTTTGTCATATGGATGCTAGCGGAACTATCATATACGTGAGCCAAAAGGCGCAAACGGTCCCGGGCTAGGTAAGGTGGCACCCGTGGGAATACCGTGCATGAGGCCGCAAAGTGATATGATGTGTTACATGCTAGATCGGTGTGACTTATGATCGGGGTCCTGACAGCTTTGATATCAGAGCCTGACTGCCTGTAGGATTACCAAGCCAAACTGGTCGAAGTTGAGTCTAGAAATTCTTTAGTTATATAAGGGAATTGATTGTGGATGGGAACGTAACTTTTTACTCCTTATATCTTATGCCCTTATGATACGACTCATACTATCTTTCCTACGGGGTTAAGGAACTAGGCTTCCTCTTCTTTCTATCAGGATCACGTGTTACTAATCCATATACTTATATGATTGTTGGATTTAAGCCTTAGTTCAGTTCCTACTACTTCCGTGTCTTCATAGTTGGTCTCGGAACCTTGATATTATTATGATCGAGTGGTTATGCCACCTATTTTGTAGAATCTCAAATCTTTTTGAGCATTTACAACCGTTATGCTGTCCGAGTCATCCCAGGTTTCTAAACAGTCTGATGCATTTGCAAATCCCTTCTTACCGTTCCGAAGTTCCTTTGTGCCAGGTCAACCACACTAATTAGTGTGTTGAGGTACTTCATTGCCTCGGCATTATGTTCGAGCTATTATTATGACCCTAGGTGTCTAGAGTATCACCTAGTAACCTAGGCATGCTTTGTGTTCCCAGTGTGATGATTCTGGCCATCATTCTTGAAAGCATCCCGTGCTGCCACTTAGTTAGTAGGCATTCTATTCCTGGGCTTTTGAACCCGGGACTCACCCTACTTACCTCATGTTGATAGTGTTTGCTCGTTCCTTAAGGTTATTAATAACCTTTGCATTAGTCCTCGAGGTCTGTGGTATATCGTTCTTCCAATACCATGACTCATTAAGGCAGAAGTTCTCTGAACCAAAAGATTACAACCAGAGTGCTCTTGATGAGTTCTCTATTGTGATTGTGACTCTGCCAGTCCTACCTTCCTGCATGGGTTATCCGGAAGAAATATGTTGACCTTGGTTCCACATACTAATCTATGCATCCACAACTCAGAAAATCATATGTTCCTTTGAGTTGTTCTCTTTAGTTGTCTTCTGACCCTCGTCTATCAATTGATAGTCAAGAGTATGCGTGCATTCGTTCATTGATACCTATTACTCTTGTGATTTGTCAAGCCATTCTATTTCGGAATGACTAGGAGAAACAAACTCCAGTACCTTATCCATTTCTAGGATTGGGTCAAAGCAGTTGTGTTCCGCAGATCAAAATGCTAATCTAGCTCTTGTTCTGTTCTACCTTGGAGTATTACCATCTTTACATCAAGAATATCATGAGAATTACACACCATCCTATGAACTCTTGATACAGTGATACCTCTCGCCCTCATTATTCATTTCTCGGCTCCTGAGTGTTGCAACCGGAATGCCGACAGGTGAACTATGATGTGTGAAATCAATACTCCCAGCAACTTTGATGTTTGGTAGTTAATGGACAACCATCTCATTCTTAGTGTGCTGGTTATTGAATTATCCTTTGAAGTCTCATCGTGCCACCTCATCCATTTTCACTAGTGCACTCTTCAATCAATGAGTTAGGGCTATGTCAATCCTCGCTTATTTGATCATATCGTCTTGTCTTGAAAGCAAGATTGTTCTCAAGCTTATTAACATATTGGTGGTTCGTGATTTTCTGAATGTCTTCTCGAAAGTATCACCAGGTTGTCACCTGACTGTTATGTTGAGCTCGTGATCAAGTTGGTTCCTTGTAACCACCCCTTCTCCAAGAATCTGTGTTGAATACCCTTGAGCTAGTTGGTTAAGCTAAAAGACCAACTTGGAGAGTTGGAAGATAAAAGCTTGTCCGACTTAGTTCATTTTAAGGGATATCTTGTGTGTGTGTGCTAAAGAAAGATGATATCTTCATTGATTGGTCCCATGTGATTGATTGTCAGCGCTATTGTCTTATCCAATCGTTGATTTGAGTATGGGCTATCGTCAAATCAAATCATAACCAATGATGTTCGTAATGTTGTCTTACTCGTGGTTGATCCCTCGAGCATACACCATTATATCTTTTGGGTCTGACCAATGCTATCACCGTGTTCACATAATTATGGAATTCCATCTTCAGGGAAACCTGGATGAATTGTTTGTTGAGCCCATCAGCAACATTTTTATCTTCTCCATGAATCATGTTGAACATCCAACTAGTGTTGGAAACTTTTATAAGCATTATCTTCATGACCCGCTCATGAAGCTTTTGTCTGGATGAAAGAAGTGATTTTCTCTAATTCGTGTGCATTTGATGCAAGTTGCCGCCGTGAATTCGAGAAAGTCAATGTTCCTTCCTTTGGAATCATTCCAAATCAATCATGCATACATGCGAAGTATTCTGTGGTATGAAGACTTGCAACCTTCATTCTATATGTATCCCTAGCACACCAAGCCACTGATTGATTTGTTTAAGGAAAAGGAGTTCCTTCATAAGAGATAATCCGGACTTATGTAAGGACCTCGATATCCTCGTTGATGGTTCCCCACCTGAACTCGGTAGTGTTTTGTTATAAGATTGCAATGTGGTCATGCTTGTCTGGGACAACGTGTTCACATGTATGTAGCAGAACCAACTCATGTTTTGGAGCTTGCTATCATAGATTATTCCCAAGAATCTTCCAACGTCATCTCGTCGATTTGTGTTGCAAACTTTAATTTTTCTTTCTAGAGTTTATGAGTCTGGAAATCCTGACACCAACCAGATCTGAATCTCAGGCAGTTATGATGGTTGAAACATTTCCCAAGAACTATAGTGTTGGTCTCTCTGTAACCTGGTAAAGAGGATGTCGTGGCCAACACACCCTGCCGAAAGACCTATTACTGTAGTATCTTGATTTAGAAAGTTGGCCACCTCCCCATAAGGATTTCATAGGATTTATCTCCAGTAGTTGTTCCTTATGAATTTTTGAGCTCCCGAAGTCCGACCCTTTACTTGATGTTCTAGATACCAAACCATCTCAATGTATGGTTTACGCTAGCACGTTAAGGAGAACATTAGAAGCAGAGTGCTAAATGCTTCTCGGTTGATCATCCAGATTTTGATCCCTTGGCCTCGCTAAGGTGAAATCTGAGAAGATGTTATCTTCCTTTGCATCTGCATTGTCCATCACTAATCTTCATGGTAATATGTTGTGTTGCCAGGATCCTTGACACGAATATTGGTAAATCTTGATGAATATGGAAATGCTCAATTTCTTGAGAGCACGCGCAAGCACTAGGATTTATCGTCAGCATTAATTGGGATTCACTCTCAGTTTCTTCGATTATGCCATAACCTTTCAAACAGTGGAATCACTCTCTACTGTAGAGTTTCTCCCCAGTTACTAGAATAATTCCCGGCATTAGCATTTTGTTCCCAGCTTGCACCGCCATTGTGCCACCCTACCATTGATGAGCACATGGGTACATCATACATGACATTTCAGAAAAGTGCACAATTTAGTTGGAAAGAATTACTAAGCCGAATCAAGCAAACACATGGCCAGGTGAACGCTAACTTAAGTTCATACCACAATCTTGAACACATGGCTGCACTTTCATCTCCATTGTTGTTGGTTGAACTTAGGTATCACATGGAAGAAATCCAACAACCTATGAGCTCTTGAAACAACCGGTCTGGAGGAACGAGTTTGAAGAAAACAAGTTTCAAGGGAAGCTGATGCGCTCAGTTTTTATCTCTGATGTTTCGTGGTGGCACACCCATATGATGGAGAGATAGGGCCATAGGGGTACATCAACATAAGCTAAACCAAATTATCTTTCCAATGCAAAAAACCTCACATCATTTGGAGTTGTGAGTCAAAAGTACTAGTCATTCTCGTGGAAGGTGTCCAGGCTGTCAAGACTTCGCGAATTTCCGAGGAGCTCTCCAACAACTCCCAAAGTTGACTGCTTATTCACCGAAGGAAGCCATGCAAACCTATTTACTTTTGAAACCATTTTCACACCTAGCTAAGGGGGGTTGTCCCTGCTATAAAACCCCATCTCCCCCCTCCTCTAGAAAACTTCTTTTGTCAAACCATTCAGCTACAAGCTTATGTAGCAAGACTGCTAGAGAGATCCGAGAGATCTTGCTACCTTTGCTCTTGTGAGTTCATTCGGATTCGCGAGAAGGAGCCTCTGGTTCCCCCTAGTTCATGCTCTACGGTTCCAGCCGTTTTGTGTGGATTAGTCCTGGTTTGTGGTTCTGTGATTGTTCGGACAGCGGGTTGGAGTTCTTGTAGCTTCGGTCAGCCATCCCCAATGTACGGGTTGCATCCAACCTTGGCAGGTATAAAGCTAGTTATCCCGGCTCCTTGCAGCTAGTTATCCCTCCTGATTCGATCCTACGACGTGAAAATCAGGCCACCCTCAGCCGTGAACTCGTTCATCGGGTTCCCACTCATCATCTGGCATCAAAGCCTTTGTTGACATGGTAGGATCTGTTATCTGAGTTTATCTTGCTATCATCCCTTTAGATCGAGTGTTTTTCATGCTATATTTTTTGTCCTAGAAGTCGAAAGCCCCACCAAAAATAAATCCAGGCCTTGTTGGTTCTGAGATCTTGTTGTTTCATACCTTGCATGTTCCTCATCATTTAGATCTACACCAAGTTCATCTTCATAATTGCTTTCAGATTTGGTTGTTGTGCTTTGGAAAAAGAGAGGAGTAAAGTGGCAAAAAAAATCAAAAAAAAAGAAAGAGTGGCAAAAGAGTTAAGAGAGAGAAAAAAGTGTTGTGTAAGATCCAAAAGTTTCAGATTGGTAGAAAAAATTTCAGAAGCGTGTGTGTTGTGTTTTTCAATCTTGGTGCAAGGGTGCAGCAGATCCGTCCACATATTTTTCTTGGTTTGCATCAACTTGATTTCAGCACAAGCCCCTTTTTGTTTACCCCACCGAGCTCCACCAAAAATCGAAGCTAGTTCTTTGATCCCTGTCTTTCAATCGCTTTAACACATCCGGGAGAAGCACAATCTGATGTGAACTCATAAGAACTTTGGTGAGTAAGAGGTGAGGTTTTGTGATTCCACAAAATTATCCTATTCCACTTTAGCCCTACTAACATGGCAGGATCTACACCAAGTGTGCGTTGAAAGAATCATGGGGAAGGAAATTGTTTGGCCACCCGCGATGATGTGAAGCAACTCGAGAACAATATACTCCGAGCCATGGAGAGGATGCTTCACGAGTGTCCTCCAACATGTGGTGATGGGGTTCGACATCGACAATACCCTGTTGCTCATGAAGTGCGACAAAGAAGACATGCTCAAGAGTATGATGTTGCTGCTCGTGGACGTGTCACTAGTACTCATGAAGTGCAACAAAGAAGACATGCTTGAGGGCTTGACGTTGCTACTTGTGGGCGTGTCACTGCTCCTCAAGAATTGCAGCAAGGAGGACATGCTCGAGGGCATGGTGTTTCTTCTCATGGGCGTGACAATGCTGCTCCTGAAGTGCAACAAGGATGTCATGCTCGAGGGAGAAGTTGTGGCACCCATCGTCACAACAACAACCCACCGCAAAGCATGTCCGTGGTTGATGGAGCGCACCCGTTGATTCATAGCCCATGTTCTCCTAAGAAGCTCACTCCTAATATTGGCATCTCAACCACCACCACTGTCTCAACATCCAGGAAACATGTGCGACAAATTCCATGTGAGGAAGAGAGTCCACAATCCAAAATTCCACAACATAAGAGTGATAAGAAAAGTAAGCTGAGTGACTCCACCAAAAGTGAGGAAGAGTGTCCACTTTCAAAAACCCCACAACTTGAGAGTGAAAAGAAAAATGAGTTGAGTGACTCCACCAAATGTGAGGAAGAGTGTCCACTTTCCACAATTCCATATATTGAGAGTGAGAAAAGTGAGGTGAGTGAGTCCACAAAATGCGAGGATCAGGTTGTTCATCATGAGATTAGAGGAATGAAAGATCTCCACCTAGATATACCACAAATTGAGGGAGAGAAGATTAATGAGTTGTGTGCGTCCACAAAATGTGAGATTGAGATCATTCCACACCTCATTAGAGAGATAAGCGATCCACAACCCAATATACCACACAATAAGAGTGAGAGGATAAGTGAGTTATGTGAGTCCACTAAATGTGAGGTTCAGATTTTTCAACAAGAGAATAGCAAGATGAGTGATCCACCACCATGGGAAATTATTAGTCCACCAAATGAAAATAGAGAGGAACATTCAATAACTAACATTTCACAAAATTCTCTTTCTTTGCAATATGTGCAGGTGCAAAATGCATACCTATCAGCTCTCTTGCAATGATGGGAAATTGAGATCCAAGAACAAATATGGAGGACATGCAGTACCATTACACAAGGTGCATGTGTGAAGATTGATTTCCAGAAAGGCATTCAAGTAATCAATGAGGTAAAACAAAGAGGATCTTCCATTTTGATGAAACCAGAGGTATGCACACAGAGTTTTTGAAGCAATGGCGTGATAAGATTAGAGAAACATTGTTTAGTGCATCATACATCCAACAATATGATTTTGTTAATCTTGAAGAGGCTATTAAAGATCCAATAAAACTGAATGTTGCACATGATTATTCATCGTTTTGTTTTCCTAGTCATTTTGTATTGTCCTCGTGCTATAATTTTGTAGACCAAATGAAGTCGAGGACGACTTGTCTCCTAGAGAGGGAGGCTGATATGAATATGGTTATGGTGGGTTATAAATTTCTGCCCCATGAAAATGTTTTGCTGGAAGGAACTCCTAAGTCGAAGAAAACATCATGTTTGCACTGTCCATAAGATAGCAAAACTGAAAACTAAAATACTCTATATCATGAAACCTTTGCATTATGATTTGGTATTGCCCTATTTTCTTTTGTGTATGACCAAGTAGAGTCGAGGACGACTCCTTTTCAAGAAAGGGGGGATGATGAGGACATCTCAGTCATTGAAACAAGATGAATCATCCCTGGACAAACTCCAAGTTGTGACAAACAAGTACATGATCAGATGCAACACAATTCAAAGGTGAAAGCTACAAATGAGAATTGCATCATTTCTTTGCATGGATATTATCTACTTCCCTTCTACTTATCCTTTGCAGATCAAAGAGAGTCGAGGATGACTCTTCATCAAGGGAGGGAGGATGATGATCACATGGGTACATCATACATGACATTTCAGAAAAGTGCACAATTTAGTTGGAAAGAATTACTAAGCCGAATCAAGCAAACACATGGCCAGGTGAACGCTAACTTAAGTTCATACCACAATCTCGAACACATGGCTGCACTTTTATCCCCATTGTTGTTAGTTGAACTTAGGTATCACATGGAAGAAATCCAACAACCTATGAGCTCTTGAAGCAACCAGTCTGGAGGAACGAGTTTGAATAAAACAAGTTTCAAGGGAAGCTGATGCTGTCAGTTTTTATCTCTGATGTTTCGTGGTGGCACACCCATAGGATGGAGAGACGGGGCCATAGGGGTACATCAACAGAAGCTAAACCAAATTATCTTTCCAATGCAAAAAACCTCACATCATTTGGAGTTGTGAGTCAAAAGTACTAGTCATTCTCGTGGAAGGTGTCCAGGCTGTCAAGACTTCGCGAATTTCCGAGGAGCTCTCCAACAACTCCCAAAGTTGACTGCTTATTCACCCAAGGAAGCCATGCAAACCTGTTTACTTTTGAAATCATTTTCACACCTAGCTTAGGGGGGTTGTCCCTGCTATAAAACCACATCTCCCCCATCCTCTAGAAAACCTCTTTTGTCAAACCATTCAACTACAAGCTTATGTAGCAAGACTGCTAGAGAGATCCGAGAGATCTTGCTACCTTTGCTCTTGTGAGTTCATTCGGATTCGCGAGAAGGAGCCTCTGGTTCCCCCTAGTTCGTGCTCTACGGTTCCAGCCATTTTGTGTGGATTAGTCCCGGTTTGTGGTTATGCGATTGTTCGGACAGCGGGTTGGAGTTTTGTAGCTTCGGTCAGCCATCCCCAATGTACGGGTTGCATCCAACCTTGGCAGGTATAAAGCTAGTTATCCCGGCTGCTTGCAGCTAGTTATCCCTGCTGATTCGATCCTACGACGTGAAGATCGTGCCACCCTCGGACGTGAACTCGTTCATCGGGTTCCCACCTATCAACCATGGACTACCCTTCTCAGTAATTACTGACCAGGATCTTCAAAGTGGTCCTGCCACTGGTTTCATCCATTTCCGATGATAAGAAAAAATCATCCCTTGCGTTGTCTTCAACAAGGTAGTCCACATCATCCATTCTAGTCCGGTATGCCATTAACTCGAACTCTATCGATCGATCGCTCGAGATTTGCCTTAGGCTGGTGTAGAGAATTTTATTGATCTCTGAACCAAAAGTAATTCATTTTGCCACTTAAGGGATAATTTTACGAGCCACCTCCTCCAAAATGTCTCGTTATGGTATCATGGCAACTAAAATCCTCGCTACGTCGACAACCGTTCACCAACCTCTTAAGTGTGAAATTGTTATCTACCTAGTGAACCTTTGTCATCTGTTTCACTCCATCCCTCTAGATATACGCTTCGTGTCCAGCTCGAGAGATGTTTCCAATGTCTCACTCTAAGTTTTCCTTTTCCTCTTGTTGTCATGTTGGTTGGAGTTCCTGAGTTGTTCGATCTTCGAGAAGATCGATCCTTCTAGAGTTTTCCTTTTCCTCTTGTTGTCATGTTGGTTGGAGTTCCTGGAGAAAGACCTTAAAACAAAGATGATGATCGAATCAACGTTCTTACGAAATGCAACCTGGATCATGAAGATTGTATTAGTTTGCATTCCCCCTTCCATCTTACCCTACACTTGAATCTCGGGACAAGAATCTTGTTTAGTGGGGGTGAGTTGTCACATCCCTAGCTTCTGGATCTACCTGGTGTTGCATAATTCTTGCATCATATTTAACTTCCATGGAAATTGAAATGGGGATGTTCAAAACTCTAGCACCTAATGGAATTCAACTAGGACCAAAATTAAAATATTTTCAATAAGTCCAAAGTGCCTTTGGAAATGTTCATGATTTTTGATAAATGTGAAAACCACTGCCAAAAATGATGCAAATATTTATGGGTCATCTCTGGACAGTTGACTTAAATCATAAAGTATTTGAATTTGAGCATTTAAATGTTGTAAAATATTTTAAATGTCCGAATAATCATAAACTGAAATGTTCACTGTTGGAAATATTCCAAATAGTTGCCACAGTCAGTTGCATGATTTTTGAAAGTGCCTAGTTATTTTAGTTAAAGTCATGAAGTTGCAGAAAAATAGAAAAACAGAAGAATACTAGAAAAGAAAGGAAGCTACCTAACTTAGCTGGCACCCCCAGTCGGCCCAACACTGTAGGGAGCCCAGCCCACCACCCCACCGTGTCGTCTTCCTCCTGCCAGTAGGAGCAGCTCGCTGTCGCGCGCGCGCTCGCCCCTGGCCACCTCCTGCTTCCTCCCCGGTCCTTCTAGCGACGCCACGGACACGCCTCATGGCCCCTCGCTCCTGTCCCTCACTATCTGCTCTCTCCCTCGCCCTCTAGTCCCTTCCCCGAGCTCACACGAGCGCGGCCGTCGCCGCTATTTGCCATAGCCGCAGCCGCAGCCATCCCCGAGCCTCTCCGACGCGCCCCCAAGCTCCGCAGTGCCGCCCTCGTCCTCTCCGTCGTCTCACGCGACCAGAAGAGCCCCGACACGTCGTCCCCGACCCCTCCTTCCCCCTTCGGCCATGGAGATCTCCGGCGACTTTCCGCCGTTACCAAGCCATCCCTGAGCACACTGAGATCATCGATGACCTCGTCGTGAGATCCTCTACCGAATCCCTCTCTCCCCGCCGTCGATCCCCTTCTCTAGCTCCGCTGACCACCGCGGCCGAAGCTTGCTGCCGCCATGCCTCGTCGCCGGCGTGGCTAGAGCCGCAATAGCTCGAAGCCGAGCACACCGATGTGCTCAGCGTAGCTCCAGGAGCCCGTAGCGGCCACCAGCTCCTCCTCCCATGCACCGTAGCGCTGAACCCGTCGTTGCCCAAACTTCGGCCGCCGCCGTGAGCTTGTTTCCTGCGATCTCCTATCACCCCGCAACCTGCCGCTGCCTCTATTGGATGCGCGGGCGCAAGGGCTATGCCCTGGTACCCTTAGCAAGCCAAACCGCCACCTGTAGCGCGTTTTCGAGCCGCGCCGCCGTCGTTTTGGTCGCCGTCGGTGAGGTACTAGTGACGTTGACATGGCGGATTAGATTAGTACTAATTATGTTATTAGTCTAACTCTAGGCCAATGACATACGGGCCCTACTGCCTAATTAACCTAGTTTAGTTTCTGTTTAGGTTTAACTAACCACGCGGGCCCCACATGTCAGTTTGACCTGGCCATGTCACCAGTTGACCCAACCCCACCTATCAATGACACTAACCTATCCTAAGTCACTGACCAGTGGACCCCACTGGTCAGGTTTGACCTAGACCGACCCTGCTGACCATGCTGACGTCACCCTGACATAGTGCCGACGCAGTAAACATTTTCTGGGATTTTAAATAAATCAGAAATGATTTATAAATTTCAGAAAATGTCCAAACTTCAAAAATTCATAGAAATTCAACCATAACTCTAAATGTAATAATTTATATATGAAAAATGATCAGAAAAATCCAATCTATCCACCTGTACTAGTTTCATGCATGTTTAGGTAACTTAAGCTGGCTGTTTAGTGCAAAACATGATAAAGCACTATTTAAATTCATAAGATGAGTTTGGGGTTGAACCTTTGGTTCAAAAACTCAAACCCATTTGGTTTTAGTTGCATTATCCCAACAAACTCATTTTGCCATGTCATGATCATGCATCATATTGTGCATTGCATTGATGGTGTTTCCTTCTCTGTTGCCGGAAATTGTCCCCTCTCGATAGACGTGGTTTCGATGATGTGATCAATAACACCGATGAAGAGCTATACTAGCTTCAGAAGTGCCAGGCAAGCAAAACCCCCTTGTTCATTCCGATAAAATCCCACTCTCTCGCTCCTGCTCTCTTCCACTGCATTAGGACAACAACGATTCAACTGTTACATGATGCGGTAGTTGAACCCCTTTCCTCTGCATGACCTGTCATTGCCATAGTAAATAGATGAAACCCACTAGCTTGAGTAGGAGTTGTTTGAGCCCTGATGTGCCTACTCATTCATGCTTGTATGTCATGCCTGCTACTTCTTAGAACATGATTTGGAATGGTGATGAACATGCCCTACTGTGTGTGAGCTAAGTGTGTGAACATGATTTGGTAAAGGTAGCGGTGAGAGGCCATGTAGGAGTACATGGTGGGTTGTCTCATTGAAGCCGTCCTCTGGAACTGAGTTCTGTGTTTGTGATCCATGAACAGCTACTACCACGCGTTGGGCCCGAAACCAATGGACCCTCTCGGCTTCTTAACCACCCTTGTCCTCTATCCAGGAGTTGCAAATAGTTTTTGGTGTTTGTAGTATGGTGGAGGTCGTGCATAGTGCTGACTCGAGGGGTGTGCTGTGATGCGGTAGGCACGTGTCACGGTGTGCCGGGAGCCTATTTGGTGTCGCAGAACCATGTACACATCGTTCAAGGCCGTATGTGGAAACCTCGTCGGACTCCCTGTGGGTGGAACCTAAATAGGCGATAAATCTAGACCAGAGACTTGAGTGTTTAGGTAGGCCGTGGCCAATACCCTCGTTGGGCTTCCGCTTGAAGGTTGCCGAGTACATGTCGTGTAAATGGCGGTAAGTGGTGAGAGCGTGTGTGAAGAAGTATACCCCTGCAGGGTTAACATCATCTATTCGAATTGCCGCGTCCGCGGTAAAGGACCTTTGGGTTGCCTATATAGTTCATAGACAAGTGAAAGTGGATACTTTAAAATACACAAGATAAGCGTGAGTGCTATGGATGGCATTCTCGTAGTGAGACGGGAGCGGATCCGTAGTGGTGTATTGGTTGGTGAATATGTCGACTCGTGTGCGCCACCTCAAGAGTTGCTTGCAATCGTAGTTTAGGTTAGCCACTGAGTCAAAGCTAGCTTGCTGCAGTTAAACCCCACCATCCCCTTTGTTGATAATGATGCATATGTAGTTAGTTCTGATGTAAGTCTTGCTAGGTACATTTGTGCTCACGTTTGCTTAGTTTATGTTTTTGTAGAGAGACTCCAGTCTCACTAGTAGTTCCGCATGGACTTCGATGCTTAGCTTGTTACCTCAGCGACAATCTTGTGCCCTCGGCAGGATCTTGTAGATAGTCAGGCTTCTTCGCCCTTTTCATTTGTAGTTGTCTATACTCAGACATGTTATGCTTTTGTTGCTTGTATGCTCTGAAAGTTGGGTCATGAGACCCATGATTGTAATATCTTGCTCCTTGGAGCCTATTGAATAAATACTTTGTGTCATAGAGTTATGTTGTGATGCCATGTTGTATTTGCACATATCGAGCATATTGTGTGTATGATTTGAAATGCTTGGTATGTGTGGGATCTGACAACCTAGTTGTTCATCCTTGGTAGCCTCTCTTACCGGGAAATGTCTCCTAGTGCTTCCCCTGAGCCATGGTAGCTTGTTACTGCTCCGGAACACCTAGGCTAGACGGCATGTGTCCTTCGTTCCTATGACTGTCCCTTTGGGGAAATGTCACATGTTGTTCCTTTAAGTCCATGTAGCTTGCTACGATTTGGGTTCATACGTTGTTGATCGACACATTCGTTGTTCGGTCATGTATGCCTGTCCCTGTAAGTTAGTGCCACTTTGGGTCCACGACTAGTCATGTCAGCCCGGGTTCTTTGTCATATGGATGCTAGAGGCACTATCATATACGTGAGCCAAAAGGCGCAAACGGTCCCGGGCCAGGTAACGTGGCACCCGTGGGAATACTGTGCATGAGGCCGCAAAGTGATATGATGTGTTACATGCTAAATTAGTGTGACTTAGGATCGGGGTCCTGACAAGGACGGCGGTGATGGATGGGGTGGAGGACAGCGGCAATGGATGGGGTGGCGGACGGAGGAGGCTGGTGTGGGGATGGTTTTCTAGCACGGATGATGTATGAATGGGAATATGGATGGAGAGGTATGGGGAACCATGTTTTTTGGACGCGCCTGTCTGAAATATGGGAAAGTCACGAACTGAGCCCCCGTTTAAAATTTGGACGTCTCGTCGATTGGGGATAGGACAGCAATCTCGCATCTCGCCAATATTTGCCCAGAGCGATTTCGGGCGAGGAGAGGGTGGTTGGCACCCATGGTTGGCGCCCACGATGCATGAACATGGCTGATAGGTAGGGCGGTTGTGTCACGTCTGAGTGAAGTTACAAACCTTCCCTATTGAAAATATTTGCCTACATCGATTTCGGCCGAGTCGAGTTTGTTTTGTCGCCCATCGTGTATGAATGGGGAAATGGAGGGAAAACAGAGGTCTTTCGGACGAGCTTGAATCAAATGTGTTTTGCCGCCCATGTTTGGCGCCCACCGTGTCGGAATGGGGCTGAGAGGCGGTCGTGTCACGTCTAATTGAAGTTACTAACCTACCCCTATTGAGAGAAGTGGAAATCGGGCCGTTGGATTGTCCGTGTAATGGGTAGACAGTAATTTCCAGCTCCCAAACACTTGGCTTCGGGCATCCGACGTGGGAGTGGACATTTTGCCGCTTCTTTCGAATTTTGGGACAATAAGCATCCATGTTTACCCTGGCAACTAAATTCGAATCCATTTTGTATTCCTATATGAATCTTTATAAATCATTCTATGTGTTTTTATATATCTTCAAAAGCACGACAAAGATGTATTCCACTGTCATATATGAATATGATTTACAAATGCCGATACTCGAATTCAGAAGCTAGAATCCAGTTTAAGTTGAATTCGAATATTTGGAACACTTTATGTGCAACTCAAATGTCACATGCAACATAATGTGTACTCCCATTTAGATATGTACAAAGCGATGTATCAAGATTCATATACCGAGTCAATCAACCAAGAATGTACAGAATTAACAGACATATAAGCACTTATAGAGTATATGGATCAACAATATCAACTAACATACATAAGCCAGGCCGCTGTAGCTTTTTTTGCTAGAACACCATCCTTTTTTAGCCAAGCTACTACAGCATCTTGGCCCTTTCCGATGCATGCCACTTATGGTTTGAATGCACATTCAGCCCAATTGGCATATAGGTCTGGCACAACAATCAAAATGAAATGTCTCCGAGTCTTATCAATTAATACAGACTTGTGCTCAAATACAATTACAAACCAAAAAAAAATTATTACATAATCTCTAAAACAAATGGTTTGATTGATTACATGAACAAACAACACAAATGTTATTTGACGATGGAAAGAACATTTCACCTATGATTTACCAAGTGGAAATTTAATTTCCTTTTTTCGTTCAGGACCTTAACAATGTGGTCAGTCTCAGCTTGCTTCATTCTGAAATCCACCAAATATTTAATGGTTGTCTTGATTACTGCTTGTGATTGTGTTGTTTTTTTCCTCAATATGTCGACTTCATCTCTAAGTGCAGAAGCGGAATCTCTTTCTACCACTAGTTTAGCCTCTAGAGCATCAGCAATTGGCAATTCGTAATGCACGATTGGGCCAGTGCCACTGCTGTGGGATGATACAACGTCCATGGGGACCTCGCTCTTTGATCTTGGGCTAACATGTTTTGCCATTAAACTTCCGATTGGATTCAGAAAAGTTATAGTTAGCAAAACATATCAATTGGGAGTTATAACAGCAAACCAGTTAAACAAACAAAGAATTAAAGAGTTCCAATTGGATGCTGAAAAGTAGTTATTAACATCATTGTAACCCGTTGTTGCAGCAGCAAAGCAGTTAAACAAACAAGTAGCTATTTAAGTTCAGGAAAATAGGTAATTCTTGATAGTAAGTATCAAACATATAGATAGGCGCAGTGTGTAATAGGATTAACAGGCTATGGCATTATGTAATCACTAGCAAACTAAATTAAGCCAAGCAACATAATTGAACAATTTTGCAATAAGTGGCTAACTAAAATTCCGACAAGTAGGTAACTGAACTTATGCTAGCTCTTTGTAGAGGCACACTACAACTTCTTTTTCTCTTGCAAGGTTCTACGAAGGAGTCCATGGCATCAATTGCTTGGATACGTAGTCCCAATACTTTTTTTTCCCACACTGCATTGGTAAGTCGAATGGTTAATCTTGTAAGATGGTGCGTCCTTGATATGTTATATGAGGACGTGTAGTCAGACTAGTTGTAGCCACACACATCACACTGGCTTTTACTATATATTTCATGCGATTACATTTGGCATATCGAGATCTAAGCAATCTACAATAGGATGAAAAGACTGGCATCCTTCACATTATTGGCGAACTCTGTTAATAGAAACAAGCAATTCAAACATTCTGTGGGTATATCAAAAGCGCCACTGGAATATTTTTCACTACCCCAATCATACACGCAAAAGGGGCGATGCCGCCATAGGGGCTGGTATGGGCGGCCGCCTCGTTCGGCTGGAAAGTGTGCACCTAGTTTGAGTCGTCCAGGTTGGCCCAGGCAAGTTTTGTTCGTCCCATGCCATGAGCAGGCAATGTAAAAAATGAAGAAAAATGTTTCAATTTGGATGGGCCAATAACATAAGTGCAAGGCAGGCCCTATAGCAGGCTCGCGGCCCAAATGAGCGCCTCCCATATCGGTCAACAGTAGGGAAAATCCCAATTCATTTGCTCCAGCCTCTAGTCTGGTTTGATCCAAACCTAGCCGCCGCTGGACAGACTGACACAACACTTCCAATCACCCTCGTTGTAGGGCATTTGCCAGGCTTCAAGCGAACAGAAGGACAAGAAGATGAAGATCCAACCCTGGGTGTAGCCTGCATGGGAGGCAGCGGCGGCAGCACGGGCATGGCATCGAGCTTGCACAAACGGACAGTCGCAGCTTGCAAGAGTAGCATGCGCAACGAGCAGGTACATCACATCCCTGATTATATCTAATTCAACTGTTCAAGTTCTGGCCAACAGTTAAACCTGACGGTGTTGTAAAACTGACTGTATGTAGGGAATCTATGAGAAAATGAAACCAATTTCTTCTTATTTTGTAACTCCCCCAATCAATACTAAACTGACTGAATCTGATGTATCTAATCAAGTTTCTGGTGCAAACATACAAGCTCATGTTGTTCTTGAGCCTGAAGTGTCTAATGAACAGACTGCTAATGAAGGATTCGATGCAAACATTTTACATGCTCCTGGTGATGAACATATAGTTCTAATGAAGTTTCTAATGCAAGCATTTTGCAAGCTCCATTGAAGGATTTAGTATCTAATGATGATCTGCTATGTTGAGAGAGACATAGAGATTTGCAGACATTGATGGCAAGCAAATTATAGTGCATTTTCATGGCTTGAGGAAACGTCGAGGCCATCTACCAGAAAGTCCCCGTATCATGACAACGTAGCATAAATACTTTTCTAATATGTTGTTTGAAATTATTGGCATACTTGTGCAGGATAGATATATTGATATGCAGTTTGCGCACTGGTTATAGGTGCAATTACACTTTGATGTTTTCAGCCAGAGAACGAATAATTCAAGCAGGTACAGACCATGGTACACCATGTTGCATTTTGTGTTTTTTGGTGCTTGCATCATTTAGTGTTTATAATCTGAATTACTTTGGATCATTAGCTGGTTTTCAAAGTGCATGTAGCTTCACATTTCTCAAGTTATGTTGATTTCCGGAGTGCAAGTGCCTTCATATTTTTTAAGTTAAACGTTTGGCCCTGGTAACTTGAATTCGTGGATCCGCCACTGCACCAATCATACATGCATGCCAGTACGAATTAAATGAAATGCAGGGACTTACACTAGCTTGTTGCATAGGCTCACTGCAGCTCTGCTTGCGCTTGGGATGTTCCATGTACAAGTCCATGTTACCACTTCCTTAGATGTGCAGGCCTTGTGCTCCTTGCATCCCCCTCTGCATTTTTGACACGGCGAATGGTTGATCCAATAAGAGGAATTGACCTTGCTGTTGTACCGGAGGACAGATACTTACAAGGTTATACATGTGTGCAAGATGTGTACCAGATCCTGTACGCCATCATGCTTCGCTAAAAAATGGTTCTGCTTGTTTCAGATGATATCTCCAGAAGAAATAAGAGTTAAAGTCAGAGTTACATAGGCGTGTAAGCTAAGAGAGCAGTGAAAGGATATCCAAACATTGTCGGAACAGTGCACAAGGGAGTGATGTGTGGATACCTAGTTCGGGTCGGTGTTTTGAGCATGCTCGCCTAGATAGAGTGCGGGTCACTTCAGAGCCGTTGAGGGTGATGTGCTGGAGTTGGCTGGCCGCGCACGGATGCAGATCTTGAGTGGCAGCGGAACGCTATAATGCGGTGGACGAGACCATTGGTGAAGCCCCAATGGCCTCGGGGGGCGGAGGTGCGACGATGTGCTCGGTGAAGTAGCCCCGGTGAGGTGGGAGACGACATCGATGAAGCAGCACCTAATGCGGTGGAAGTCGGTGTCTATGAGGCACATCAGTTGCGGCAGCCGATGTTGTCGGTCGACCACCCGGGGCGGTGGACGAGGGCGTAGATGAGGTAGCTCTGATGTAGTGGTGAAGCGCGACCGTCCTCGTCGTCTGGCATAGAGGTGGGGAAAGAGATGAGACGAGGGGTGATTCAAACTTTGCTTGGGTTGGCGGCGAATTAGGGATTTGAGCAATCTGGGCGTGAAAGGGGACGGTGGAGAAGGGAGATTTTGCAGGGCTGGAATTGGGGCCGCCAGATATTTCAGTCCGAAACGTGGAAGCGCTAACTTATTTTGTCGTCATCCTGTTTTTGGGGGGGAGGGGGGAGGGAGGGAGGGGGTGGGTGGTTGGGTGCTAAGCGTCCGTCCGACACACGCGACCACCACGACATGACCACCTTGCCCGTGTATGTATTACCATGCCCGTGTTTTCCTTGCAAATAATTAGCATTCGAAACGAGATACTATAAATTAATTAATGAGGAGTTATTTGAAAAAAAATCGAAACGGTATCCACGGTATCCATGCTAACGTGGATTAGAGTGTGTGTCACATAATTAATTATTTGAATTAGAGTTTGTGTCACATAATGATCTCAAATTCTAACATGGATTTCACATTTCACTGTATCTACGCTACTTTTTTAATACAAATTCATATGTATATGATGAACACCATGGTAGCGAGAAAACTTTTGTATGGATTCAAACATATGACCTACAAAATAGCACAACAAATCAAGTCAATGTCAACTTTTCGAAACCTAGTATGGCACGAATTCAAAATAATTACCCATATGCATGGTCCTCAGTTCAAATCTTACAATGTACACCGAATTGAAACATCGGTATTAAGTCTCGTACTATCTACATTCAAATGTTATTTTAGCCACCCCCCCCTCAGCACACACGCTACATACTTCCTATATAGGTCAATCTTCTTCTCCTAACCACCTTAGGAAGCTATCGGTTTCTGACACACATTCATTCTTTCTCTCCATGTTTCGATCTCTAACTCTCTCAACTACACAACCCCCTTTTCCCACTCTGTTACCAAATGTATTTACCTCACACACCTGCCATTGCACCCCATGCTGAGCTCTCTCTCTCTCCATCCCACCCTCTCGGGCTAGATACATGCAATGCCTATCTAGCCCCCCAACCTCTCGTGGGCACGCACGCACGTTGTCTATCTAGGTCACTCCCTCGAGACTGTCTAACTCTTTTCTCCACACGGCGGGCCACACTTGCTCAACCTCGCTCTCTTTATCTGAGTCTCGATTAACCTTGTTTTCTTTCACACACAAATGATATATCTCCCTGTTTGGGCCTCGATCGACACACTCTATACTCTCTCACGCAGATTGTCTATCTAGGTCAGTCTATCCAAGACACCCCACTCTTTCGACCTCATGGCAGGCCACGCTTGCTCAATCTCTCTCTCTCTCCCTCCCTCCCTCTCTCTCTTTGTATGTCTCGATTGACCTCTCTCTTTCTCGGACACAAACGTTATATCTCCATGTTTGAGCCCAATTTGACATATTCATATTGTATACTCTCTCACGCACATTGTCTATCTAGGTCACTCTCTCCAACCCGTCTCATTCTTTCGATCGCACGACGACCCACACTCGCTCAATCTCTCTCCCTTTATATATGTAATCGATTGACCTTGCTTCCTCCCACACACAAAATACATCTACATGTCTCTGATTGGATCATATCTCAAGCTCTATCTTACAGCCCTCACCCTTGCCAAAAGCTCAATTGGACAATATCTCTCCAGAGCATATATATCTGTTCAATGAATGTCTGACCATGCTCACTTTGTCTCTCTATCTATAGGTCTCTCGATTGACCTTGCTTTCTCACGCTGTATCTTCCAGACATTGAAGCTACCTCTCCATCCCTCGCAAAGCCGGAGCTATTAACATTGCGAGGGGGACTCCAACCTTGGATTAATTTGTGTAGGCATTTATTCCGGTGTGTTTAGATTATATTTTCGTGGCATTCGGCCCACAACTACTCCAAACACCGTTGCAACCCCCGTACATCCCCCAGTTGATTTCCCTCTGGCTCGGTCATCGCTCTGTCGCACGTCCTTTCTCGCCTTCAACGTTGCACCATGGTATTATTACAAAAACTCTGTTGTTCTCTTTAATTATTATAAATAAGCTACAAAACTACACACCGATAGTTCACTTGGAATGGAACAAATTTCGACCCACAAATTAAAGTGCTACAAACTACACACCGAGGGGCCCACCTATCATGAAACAAATTTGGACCCATATACAAATTAAAAAATAAACTACACACCGGTGGGTTCCATGTGTGCTCTCTCTCTCCTCCCCTTCTGCGTTTAGACGCACGGGCAAACACGAAGAACTAGCGGGCGATGTTGCCGTTGACCATATCTGGACGCGTTCACAAGTTATGGCACCAGTTTCACGTACTAGTCGCACTAGTCAATGTGTATGTGCAATGCACATTAATTTGGAAGTATATTAAGTGCATGCGGATATTAAGTAGGATATTATTTGTGTGTTATTATGTGATGAGCTGGCATGAAATTAAGTGCATGCTAAATGTGTTGAGCGCTCGATATTGAAGCAATCTAGGTCGTTGGATGAGAAGGAATACATGTGGCTTGATGACATTTTATATTTAATTTGATACGGCTTTAGCAGAATGTTCAATCGGTCAAACCATAGATTTCATTCAGTCTGACTCCGACTTTACATTCATACAACGATCGATCTAAAATAAACGGAAATGATAAATGTTCGGATTTTAAGCATGCCAACCCGAACATTTTTCATGGCAAATTTAGATTACGCGGCGGTGATGGGGGCGTCTTGCGGTGGGAGGCGACTCCTCTGCCGTGCTCTGTGTGTCATCGGGCCACTGACTGACGCCGATGGCGGCGTCTTGCGCCTTTGTTGGTGTACTCCTAGACGTTGGCCCTAGCTTCAAGGAAGGCCACAATATTCTGGACTTTGGTCTCCAGGAGTGAGTCAACTGGCGGGAGGAGCGACTGGCATTGGTTCAAGGAAGGGGTCAACGACGTCCATCCATGTCGCTGAGGGGGGCACTAGCACCCACACGGGTATTGGTGCTGGCAACGGCAACGCGGAGACATTCGTGTGCAGGGGCACCAGCACGGGCGCGCACATCAGTGCACGCGCACGCGCAGGCGCTGGCAGGTGCACGGCCGTGCGCGTCATTGCACGCGCGGGCGCATGCGCTGGCAGGTGCACGGGCGTGTGAAAGTTGTCGGGGACCTTGTGGAACCCCGTGGCATCAAGCTCGGTGACAATGTGCAGCTCCCAGCCCATCAATGCCACGGGGATGGGCGCTAGCGCAGACGGGGCGACGGGAGCCGGAACGGGAGCGGGGACAGGCGCGGAGTCTTCCCGCAAGGCCGGTTCAAGCTCGTCCCAAAGCGCCTTACGTTCTTGAGACTCCCGCTGGGTGTCTTCCTCGGGAAACTAGAAGACTAAGGGCAGACCATCGTGATGCGGCATGGCGTACGTTTATGTCAGGCTGGTTGGAGGTAGACGATAGGAGAATCGGAGAGGAAGAGAGAAGATTGTAGCGATACCGAGTAGTGCAGGGCTGATTTTAAACTACCGCGGGAGCGACATTAAGAGTGGGAGCAATTGGGACGAAGGTGGGCGGCGAAGCCTGGTCAATGGGCTCGCCTCCCGGTGAGCCTGTACAGCGGTCTGCTCGCATGCCTCCCTGTCAGCCGGCGCAGCGGTCTGCTCGCATGCCTCCATGTCAGCCGGCGCAGCGGTCTTCTCGCACGCCTCCCGTCGACTCACACGCTTGCTCGGATGACACCTGCCGATGGGAAGAGGGACTCGTGGCGGCACGTAAATGCCCATGATTTCAATAGTGAAAGTGTTCGCCTTAACGTGACAGGTCTTTGTTCCAAAATACCTTGGCTCTCCATTTGTGCAACTTGTCATAAGCAGCTTGTCTCAAATTTAAGAAAAAATACGAAGGAATATTTGTGCCATATCACGTGACCATGCTCAGTTTCATGAATTTCTGATCACTTTTGGATTTTCTGAAATTTAAAATCCAGGATTGGAAACAATATCATAACCTGCATCATGCAATAAATTTTCAAGCCATACATCTATCCTGTTGTATTTCTTAAGAAAGGATTTGTTCAATTTTTTTGTTAGTTAGACTTCAGACAAGTTATATATGCAGAGTAAAAGGATAATCCCTCCGTACCAGTGCATTGCCTGATATATTAACTCAAGTACTAGGCACGAACAAACGGGCTCAATTATGTGCTCATCCTGGTGCAGTAGTAGTAGTAGTAGGAAATGCAGTTGACGGGTGACCTTGGGGAGCGGCGACCGAGGGAATTGAACTGCGCTCGGCACGGTAGGTAATGTTGTCTAGTTACTAAAGCATCCCTCCATTGTTCATCGGTAGTCATTATGGACCGGGGACATGAGGGGAATTTCCTAGGGCTGGAATTCTGGCCGCCAGATATTTCGACTTGAAACGCGGAGGCTCGACTAGTTGGGGTTGCCTAATGTGCGTACCATGCATGGCACTAGAAGGACACGAGCCCAGTTGTTTTAGGATCAACACGAGCTAAGGTCTGGCTGGTACGCCATTGGGTCCTACTATTCGAGAATACGGAAGGAATTTTTTAAATTGCCGAATGAATCTATGTGCATCACAATGCCTGTATTTTCCTTGCAAATACTAATCTCAACGTGGTAATTAATTTATGACGAGTTCTTGAATTAGAGTGAGTTTGTGATATAGTGATCTCAACGTGGATTTCACATTTCATGGTATCCCTAGTAAGTTTTTCATTGCAAATTCAAATTTAAAAGATGAACAATATGTTGGTGAGAAAACTTTGTATCTATCAACCATATGACCACACAAACGCGCACACACACACATACACACACACCCGCACACCCACGAACACAACAACAATCCAATAAGTATAGTGCATCTATTTTTCCAAACCATGCATGTATGACACAAATTCAAAAATAGTCCTGTTCCTAAATATTAGTCTTTTAGAGATTTCAATAAGTGACAACATACGGAGCAAAATGAGTGAATCTACACTCTAAAATATGTCTATATACATCCGTATGTGCAAGTCCATCTGTAATCTCTAAAAAGACTAATATTTAGGAACGAAGGGAGTAAAATGTAAGACATACATGGTCCTCAATTCAGTATTTAAAATGAACAGGAAACTGAAACATGAATATTAAGTCTAGTACTATAGTACATGCAAATGTTGTGTTTAGGTGGAACTATGTAGATTGTTGGGGGTTAACCCCTCGACCTTAGACAAAACTGTGCAGCTCTGTTTAGGGTTGTTAAGATTATATTTATCCCCACCCTCCCAAATACCGATTGGTTGTGCACCCCCACCCCTCCTCCCTGGGAGAATATCATGTGCCCCCATACCTTAGATGCTATATGCCGATACGAGTTGCTTGGAGCTTGTAGATCTGAGATATAGCAGCTCACGTGATGTCTTAATATTTTTACAGGAACCTTGATGAGTTTGAGAATTGCACACAATTTGTACAAAAACTACTCAGATGCCCTTGGATCCCATATCCAACGACCTCGAAGCTCGTATCACCGTAGCATCTAGGATGAAGGAGGACATCATATTCTCCTGTATGTAAGAATATCATGTGCTACCACACCTTAGATGCTTTGGTGATACAAGCTCTTCGGAGCCGTTGGATTTGTGACCCAACAACTCCTCGGTGGTTCAATGGTTTTTTGCAGAAAAGCCCCCAAAGAGTTCGGCCACTACTTACAAGCACAAAGACTGCTAAGATGCCATTGGATCTGAGATCAAACGACCTCGAAGCTCGTATAACCGTAGCATCCAAGCTGCGAGAGCACCTTATGTTTTCTCGCATGGGAGAATATGAGGTGCTCCCGCACCATAGATTCTATGGTGATACGAGTTCATGGAGATCTAATGGCCCACAGTAGGAGGTTTGAATATTTTTGCAATATACGGCTAAGATAGTTTGGGAATTACGCAGAAAGTACAAGTACTACGCATGTGCCATCTGATCACTGATTATACGACCTAGATGCTCGTATCACCGTAGTGGGTAATTAACCTATCGGGAGCACCTAATATGAGCAACAGGGAGCCATTGGATCCAAGATGCAGCAGCACTCACAAGTCTTTAATGTTTTATTTGCAAAAAAATCTTTGAAGAGTTTGGAAATTGCGCATAATTACAAAGACTACTCCCAAGCCATTGGATCTCACTTCCAACGATGTAAAAACTCGTATCACCATAGCATCTAAGCTGCGGGGTGGATGTGATATTCTATGCCGCTGTCATTTTTGTTTGTAAACTTGCAAAATACATGTAACTCATGCTGTTACTTGTGTAACCGCGCAAAGTGTTTGTTCAAAAAAACCATGGTACACTGAAATATCGGAACAACACACGGGGGTCCCACTTGTCATTAATCAAATTTGGACCTAAAACTAACAAATCTGAAAGACGAGATTCATATTGGCAACCTGGACTACAAAGCGTAAGTCGATAGCTTGAAACAACAACAATTGTTGGCTTTGTCCCATAACTTGATTTATACAATATTACATTGAGTAGAGTAGAGGGAGTGCCTCGTCAACACGTGCATGACCGTTGACTCACTTACTGGTGGGTCCCAGGTCTGCGATCTCTCTCTCCTCTCCAGCGTCTAACCTTTGCACGGGCACACACGAAGTGCGGCGCTAGCTTGCCGTGGGGTTATTATAAATAAAAAACCTTGGAAAATAGAAGAGTCGCCTAGAACAAGAGATATTGTGGCTGGTCGAGATGGAGATAACCACACCTATCCTCCATGCCACATTAGCATGATGAACCTGTGTGGCTAGTGGGGTGTTTTCAACCGACTGGCTGGGTCCCGAGGTGGAACCATAGGTACTACGTCTGATACAGTATATTTTTACACGCACATTTTCCTCCATGCAGAGACGTGGCACACCCTACCGCGCTGTTTTGGGGTCCTCCCGGGTGGTGCACGCATATATTATTTCTTGCCAAGACGTGGGACGCCCTACCGCGCGTTTTCTGGGTCCTCCTCGGTCATAGCGCCGAAGCAAGTAAATGAGTTGTCAAATCACGAATTACCACCTTTCCCACCGAGTACATCAGTGAGGAACGGTGGCTAGCTAGTTGGGCCAGTTCGACCGATTAGCTAGGCTGCCGCCACACTTGGTTTTCACCCCTTTTTTATCTCCTTGTCGGTAGGTAAATTTAAATATCCACCGCAGTGTTGCTCTGGTGTTTGGGTGCAGCAGGATTTTTAATTTTTTGATTGATGGGAGCAGGCGTGGCAGGATTTTTAAATTTTTGATTGACGGGAGCAGGCGCGGCAGAAATTAATCACGAGATGACTCTGCCTATAAAACCCACTGCTCCTTGATGTGAGAAGTCATCGACTGGTGTTTTCCCATGGTGAAAACCAAAAGATTCCCCACTCCTCGGCTGGATCGCTCCGCCTTCCTGTAGATTGCATTGCCGTTCAGCCATTTCGCCCCCTTTGCTTCCTCTCCCCATTGCTTCTACCTGGTGCCATGGCGGCGTAGCAGATCACGGAGTCCAAGGTGAGGCGCCTGACACATGAGCTCCAGGCCAAGGATGCGGAGCTCAGGGCCAAGGACATGGAGCTCCGTGAGCTCAAGGAGGAGAGGAGTGCCATGCTCCTCCATTATGTGCGGGAGTTCATGGAGCTTCAAAAGCGGCAGGCGTCCACCACAAAGATGCTTGAGGCGTCGGCACATTGATGCAGAAAGCGGGAGATACGATAGGCCATCAGGGGAGCCAGCTGGAGCACGAGCAGGCCGATCGTGACAAGGTCCAGGATCGCCTCAGCCACTTGGTGGACCAAGTGGCGACACACGTGTTGCGGCTGCGTGATGCCTACCGTCGTGCCAACGCGACCATGCCGGTCGTCGGGCTAAACCCATTCGACCACCCTCTCGACTTCAACGAGCTGCGTCTTCCTGACATGGTCTCCTTCTTCACCTATATCTCTGAGGAGCTGAGCCGTCTCCGCACGATGGTGGGGGCGGAGCTGGACAAGGAGGGGTTGTAGGCAGCCATTGCCGTTGCCGGGCGAATCCTTTCAGGGCTCCGTCACCGGAATCAATTTGTGCCATTAGAAACCGTCTTTGATGAGCTGGCTCCCGTCAACTGGGAGCGGGCTCTGCGGGCGGTTGCACCCTGCATCACCAATGTCATGCGCCTCGAGAAGCAGAGGGACTTCGGTGGTGTTTAGGCGCCCTCTGCATGGGCATGTCCATGTCTCGGCACAACATGACCGTTGGATCAAACTTAGACGGTGCAGATCAGTCGTTGTAGCACAAAGCGTGTGGATGTGTTTGGTTGCATTCTCATCTCAATATAGTTGTTCCCTCTTCGTGTATTTGTGTTAACCTACTAGTGTGGACTCATGCACCCTTCATGCACTCTGCCAAACACCCGAAAGTGGGTCAAGAAGGGAACTTTTGCTCCCATCCCATGCACCCTTCATACACCCTGCCTAACACTCATTCGTGCTTCATATGGTTCATGTTTCGTGGATTACTATAGCACCATACTCTCCATGCACTGTAGAACTAGTTCAGTTAACATTGATCTCACCGTTCATTCTCGACTGGACAGTCGAAAAAGCGGTACTATGTTACTACATTACTGTTCATATAGTTGACATGCGCACAACATCATTTGTTATCGTCATATCTTATTACACTGGCAACAAGATTATGTTGTACCGACATATGAACCACTGCACATGCCTACTACTAGGAGCACTGTGTATGTTCAAGTGACTGCCGTGTTTCGCACTCCTCCGTCGTAAGAGTGGAAACACTTGTTATAATCATTTTTTTCAGAAAAACAGTGGACAGGCTCTACCATGCGGATCCTCCTCCAGCCATGCACTAAATTACTCACTTTCGCCGATGTGTGGGATAGCTAGCATCGGGGTCCACCAGCCATGCACTAAATTACTCCGTACTAGAGTGACGGTAGACTACCCTGATCGAAGCGCCACGGTAATGCCCAATGAGTCGTCAAATCACAAAACCCCCTCCTTTCTAGCAGTAAGTTGTACGGACGAAGAAACCATCATTTCACTCTTCTCTCCCAGCTTCCTCTCTTGAAGAAAACCCCTACTCGCTTTGCTTCTCCCTCATCTCTCATTCCTCATTTCAGTCTTCTCTCTCAGCTTCCTCTCTTGAATGGACGCTGGAGCACCGACCGACGTGATGTCTATGGCTCTGGCCAAAACCGTCGAGGCTCATGGTACGAAGAAGCGCAAGAACCCCACTGAGACTACCGCGGAAAAGCTCAAAGCCATCGCCCTGTCCAAGCCCCCCTCTCCGGGATCCCTCATTAAACAAGTCCAGGTAATATCTCTTCTTGACGATCTTTTTCTCGATCTTGATCGTGTTTTTTCATCTAACACACAGTACTAGTACTAGTAGTACAAATTTCTGGGTGATCTTGCATGTGATTTTTGTGTGCCAAATGACGGTTCTAAATTCCTCTTTTGACCAAAACATGCGAGAGGTTGACACTGATTTCTTATAGATTACTTCCAACAAGTACTTTATGAACATCAATCCTACCTTTGGAGAGGGCAGATTTGCCTCAGTAACTTGTGTTATGGATATTGCAAGTAATCCCTCTGCTCTCATGCCTTTGAAGACATGTTCTAGTGTCTTTGTTCACTCATTTTTGTGTGTATATGTAGTCATATATGGAGTATAATATCGAAAATCATCTTATATTTCTGAACGGAGGTAGTAATAAAATATGGTGTTTGTTTGAATTCGAATCAGGTCCGCGGTGGAGATGAAGTTCTGAAAGTCATGTTGTGTGAATTGGAAGACCTGAGGATGAGTTCTACTGTTAAACTATCCAGCTCCTGTGTCCTTGTAGCCACGTGTCCTGAACTAGTGTTTTCCTGTAGCATTGTTGGCAGGCGTGTTCTCGAGGCTGTACTTGACCACAACAATTTCCTAGCTGTGCCTTCGATTACGAAGGGTGTGGTTCTTGTAAAGCTTCCCGACAAATCTGATGCGGCCTGTCTTCATCATCATGTTTATGAGTGGAAAGACCACACTGTTAGGTTCTCCAAGGTTGACAAGATGGTGATGGTGCAGGTAGACATCTCTCACGAAGTCCATGGCCTAGTCAGTTATGCGGGGTTCATCCTGTAGGTCGGTGGCAAGAAATAGTCTGCAGAGTTTAATTAGTGCAAATTTGCTTGTTTGTAGTAAGTACTATTGTTTAGTACTTGATTTGTGTTTGTGAACCCTGTATTGTTTAGTACTGCCGCTTTTGGTGTGTGGTGAGTCCTGAGAATAGTCTATGTTAATGTCTGTCCACTCAACTCAGTCTGTATATTTTGAAGTATCTAGCTCATCTTTTTTGTGAGGACGGTTTACCAATTATGGTTACACTCCAATATCTGTATGCATTGCAGGGTTTATCACACCCACCAGGATTTCCAGTCCCATGGATGTTCGGTCCATACGATTTGTCTCGACCATTGGACTGTCCTACTTGTGGGAGTAGGCGGGGGCCCGGCATGCCACCCGTAGTTGGACGATCAATCTTCTGTTTAGTACTTCAACATAGTGATTTCCTGGTAAGAATTCCTCGTGTCAAATTAAATCTTATTGATTTACTATCTAAATCTTATTGATTTAATGTCATGTTTTCGTTCTTTTCCTACAATTTTACGATGCAGGTTTTGCCATGTGACATTCATCACAGAATAAACCGTTTGGTTTGCTCTATGATGGCTATTTTTGCAGGTTTTACTTCTTATGTCGTGTTAGTAATGAAGGCTGTCCATCACTTATATTACTAGAAAAAAATGGATCAGTCTGTTGTCTGAGTACAAGCTGAATCCCTATGATGAACCGCAGTTTGGTTTAACAAAAACGCCACAATTAGTCCTTCTCGCGTTTAAAAGAAATGAAGAAAAAAGCTAGATCACGGTCACAGAGCCTAGTCAAGTTAGAAAGCTGATCATAGCAGACCAGACACGATCGCCACTGTCTCGCACATCGGTACCACCTTCAGCAACGGATCGAGCACCGGCAGTTGCTCTAGCACTGACAGCGGCAGCAGTTCAGTCTGATCCAGTTGAGGATTGGGCACCGATCGCGTTAGCGGATTAGGCTGATCTACCAGAGGATCGGGCATCGAAACCAGCACCTTCTCCGACACCGACACCAGCTCTACAAGGAGCACCATCTCCGGCAGCAGCAGCGGCACAACCAGTCGCACCGGCACGGGCACCAGCAATGGCTTCGGCACCTGCACCAACACTTGCACTTGCATCTGCTCCTGCCCATGCAACGGCAACCGAATGAGCAGTTGCACCGGCAACAGACTGGGCTGCAGTTCGCACTTCATATACCAAAGTCCTTACAAAAACCAACATGTCCACCTTCTTGGTAAGCATTGGCCGCCCAAGTGCTTCGTGTTTTTTCTTTCCATGTTGTTTCACATGATTCACTGTGTTGATCTAATTGTTTGTGTATGTCTTCTTGTTTGCAAACAAAGAATTCCTAGAGCAACAACGGAGTCGTTCAATAATCCGGGCGACCGTGGCCAAGTTTCTCTTACCATGCGCAACCTTGGTGTGAATGAACCTGCTCAATATACAGTAAGTACAAAGGATGGTCGCATGATGATTGATGCTAAAGGATGGTCAAAGTTCAAATCTAAATCATATCTTGCGGTAGGGGATGATGTCCAAATTGAACTTTCTCGGCAAGGAGAGCTGGTCCAAATCAACTTTGAAATTCTTCTGTAGCAGCACGCAACTGCCAAACTGATCTATCCTCCGAGAGATTTTGATGTAATAATCTGGCATGGTGAAACAAGTGTCCTGTATGTATAAGTAGTATGCCATTATTATTTATCACATGGTATATCATTGATAGAATTGCAACTCTCATTGCTGGTTAGGAACTGTCGTTCGATTTCATTCCAACAGCTGCCGTGCTTTATTCAATTTTGTGTATTCGCCTTGCAGCAGCATCTAAAACCAGCACTGTACCGATTGCTTGCAATACGAAAAGCACTGAGGTAGAACACAAGGCCCCCCAAACATGCAGGGTGGGCCTGCGGCCCAATGTCCAGAACCGTGAGCCTGTCTGAGTATTATATTCTCAGCTGAACCCCCATAATGCCCGTGCATTGCACGTAACATCAAGATGCATTTGTATGAGTATTTTATCTTGTGAGATAAAAGGATGAATGAGGGAAGGCCTTATTTGCAAATGTGGACAGGTGTGTGGGCAGCTTTTTGCAAAATTGCCATAGTTTCCTTCCTATCCATCAGATATAAATCAAACGTGTCAGGACCCCGACTCGATGCCACATCGATCTAGCATGTAACACCTCATATCACTTTGCGGCCTCACGCACGGTATTCCCACGGGTGTCGCCTTACCTTTGCCCGGGACCGTTTGCGCCTTTTGGCACACGTATATGACAGTGTCGCTAGCATCCATATGATAAGGAGCCCGGGCTGACATGGCTAGTCGTAAACCCAAAGTGGCACAGACTTACAGGGACAGGCATCCATGACCCAGCATCGAACGTGTCGGTCATCAGCGAGCGAATCCAGGCTGTAGCACTGGGCTAGCAGGACTCCGGTGAACCAGGCTGTAGCGGGCTAACAGAACTCCGGTATTCATCGCGTGACATTTCCCCGAAGGGACAGACACAGGAACGAAGAAGGACACATGCCGGCCAGCCTAAGTGTTCCGGAGCAGTAGCAAGCTACCATGGCTCAGTGAAACACTAGGAGACATTTCCCGGTAAGAGAGGCTACTAAAGATAAACATCTAGATGGTCAGATCCCACACATACCAAGAATTTCAATAACATACACACAATATGCTCGATATGTGCAAATACAGCATAGCATCACAACATGACTCTACAACACAAGTAAATATTCAATAGGCTCCGAGGAGCGAGATATTACAAATATGGGTCTCATGACCCAACACTCAGAGCATACAATCAAAGCACAAGCGGAAGCTATCATGTCTGAGTACAGACATCTATAAATGAAAAAGGCTGAGAAGCCTGACTATCTATCAGATCCTGCCGAGGGCACAAGATCGTAGCTGAGGTATCAAGCTAAACGTCGAAGTCCAAGCGGAACTACTAGTGAGACTGAAGTCTCTCTGCAAAAACATAAAATATGCAAACGTGAGTACAAATGTACCCAACAAAACTTACATCAGAACTAACTACATATGCATCATTATCAACAAAGGGGATGGTGGGGTTTAACTGCAGCAAGCCAGCTTTGACTCGGTGGCTATCCTAAACTACGACTACAATGTAACTCTTTTGAGGTGGCGCACACGAGTCCACATATTCACCATATCAATACACCACTATGGAACCGCTCCCATCTCCCTACGAGAACGCCATCCATAGCACTCACGCTTATCTTGCGTATTTTAGGGTATCCACTTTCACTTGTCTATGAACTGATATAAGCAACCCAGAAGTCCTTTTCCGCGGACACGGCTATTCGAATAGATGATGTTAACCCTGCAGGGGTGTACTTCTTCATACATGTTTCCACCACTTAGCGTCTGCACACGACATGTGCTCGGCAGACTTCAAGCGAAAGCCGACGTGGGTGTAGACCACGACCTACCTAAACACTCAAGTCTCTAGTCCAGGTTTATCGCCTATTCGGGTTCCATCCATGAGGAGATCCGGCCGGAGTTTCGCTCACAGCCCCAAACGATGTGAACAGGGTTCCCGAGATACCAAACGGGCATCCGGTACACCGTGCCACGTACCTACCGCATCACAGCCCACCCCTACGGTCAGCGCTGTCCATAGCCTCCAGTAAGCTACAAACACCAGAAACTACTTGCAACTCCTGGACAGAGGACAAGGGTGAATAAGAAGTCGAGCGGGGTCATATTTCAGGGCCCAATGTATGGTAGTAGCTGAATCATGGATCACAAGAACAGAACTCAGTTCCTGAGGACGGCTGCAATGAGACAACCCACCATGTACTCCTACATGGCCTCTCACCGCTACCTTTTACCAAATCGTGTCCACACACTTAGCTCACACACAGTAGGACATGTTCACACGCCTCTGATTCATCCCCGATGAATCAGACCTGACTCAACTCTAAGCAGTAGCAGGCATGACAAACAAACATGAATGAGTAGGCACAACAGGGCTCAAACAACTCCTACTCATGCTAGTGGGTTTCATCTAATTACTGTGGAATGACAGGTCATGCAGAGGATAAAGGGGTTCAGCTACCGCAGCAAGTAACAGATGAATCGATGTTGTCCTAATGCAGTAAAAGAGAGCAGGAGCGAGAGAGTGGGATTTTATCGGAATGAACAAGGGGGTTTTGCTTGCCTGGCACTTCTGAAGATAGCATTGAGTCTTCATCAGTGTCAACGATCGCATCATCGGTATCACGTCTATCGAGAGGGGACAAATACCGGCAACACAGAAGGGAACACAATCAATGCAATGCACAATATGATGCATGATCATGACATGGCAAAATGAATGTGTTTTGGGCTAATGCAACTAGCAACAGATTAAATGAAGTTGGTTTGAATACAAGATTCAAATTCAAACTCCATATGTGATTATTCAAATGCCATTTAATTGATTTGTGCTAAACAACACCTATAAGTTGTTCTAACATGAATGAAAATGGTACAGATGGATTCCTTGAATTTTTCTGATAATTTTTCATATATAATTTATTTAAGTTGGAGTTACGGTTAATTTCTATGAATTTTAGAAGTTTATACAATTTTCTGGATTTTCTGATTTATTTTAAATCCAGAAAATCATTTAATGCATCAGCATGACATCACCTTGACGTCATCAGGTCAACGGGGCAGATTCAGGTCAAACCTGACCAGTGGGGTCCACTGGTCAGTGACACAACTAATTAACCAAGTTAATTAGCCTTAAGTTAATTCTAACTAAACTGTTTGTGGGGCCGGGGCCCACTGGTCAGCGACTAATCAGCTAACTAACCTAGGTTAATTAGAGTTAAACTAATACTAACTAAAATGTCAGGGGGGGTGGCCCACACGTCAGTGACACTCAGGGAAGGTCAAACCTGGGTCAACTCGCCGGAGTTGACCCGCGACTCGTCGCCGGCGGAGCCAGAGACGGCGGAGGGGTGCGGGTTTCCTCCTCCGGTGACCAAATGGCCGGCGGAGAGCGTCTACGTGACGCGGGCGCTCGTCCGCGTCGAGTAGTGGCAGCGGCTGGGCCTAAGATGGCCGGAGTCGTCACCGGCGTCGAGCGTGGCGGTCGCCGGAGCTCGGGCGAGCTCGGGGTTGACTCTACGGTGGCCGGGGAGGCTCGTGCGGGGCACCTACGTGTTCCAGGCAGCGCGGGGAGGAAGCTGAGCACGACAGCCGGGCCACTAGGTGGCCGGAGGCACGTCGGCGGCGATCACAGACGGCGGCGGGTTTCGGTCATCAAGGGGGCAACGGCTACGGCAACCAAACGAAGAGGGAAAGAGGGGGAAACGGTGGCGGAGCTCACAGGGGTTGCGACGGTGGCCTCGGGGAGCTCGGGGAGGCGTCGGAGGCGGCGAATCGCCAGCGGTGAGCTTCGGTGGCCGGCGACGGAACGGCGATGGTGGCGGCGTTGCAGGGCTTCCGGAGGGCCGTGGGTCGGTGGAGAGGGAAGAGGGGGTCGAGGCGGAGCCTCTGGGCTAGTCGGGGGAGCGAGGGAGGCCCGGTGGCCGTGGTTATGGCGAGCGGCGGCGACGGGCTCCGCTCGGTGAGGAGAACAGAGGAGGGGGGGGAGAGGGTTCCGGGGAGAGGATGAGGACGCGGGAGAGAGGGAGAGGGAGAGGGGGTCGGGGACTGCGTGGCGTCGCGGGAGGGACCAGGGGAGGAGGAGGCAGCCAGGCAGGGAGGAGGTGGCCGGGGCGCGTAGCCGCGCGCGCCGAGCGCGTGCCCGTCCTCCTGGCAGAGGAGGAAGGCGACAGGGGAGGGAGGCGGCGGTGGGCTGGGCCAGCGGGAGGAGCTGGCCAGCTGGGCCGGCTACAGGTAAGTGGCCCAGGTAGGCTTCTGTTCTTTTTATTTTTTTCTTCTGTTTTGTTTATTTAATTTATTTTGCCACTGTTTTGAATTTAAAATAATTCAAACAATGCCAAAAACTCCTCTGAATATTTTATATTGCTAAATGGACTTTTCCAAAAGCTTATAAAATATATCAGGGGTATTTGAAATTATATTCTAATTATATGAATATAATTCAAATTCAAATAGCTAATGAATTAAATCCGAAGTCCCAAAAATAAATCCTTAAAAATGTTCAATATTTTGGTTGGGACCAGAACCCTTACCAAAAATTATCAAACATTTAAGAAGAGCATTTTGGAGCAATGAATGAGATTTCTAGGGTTTTTGCCCCTCTTTTATTTAAGTTTTTGAGGCTTCCAAAATTCCTCAGTTCAAGTTTCGAAAATTTAAACATGATGCACACATGAGCTAGCCTAGAGCACTACCAGCAGCTAGGGATGTGACAACTCACCCCCACTAAACAAGAATCTCGTCTCGAGATTCAAGCGTAGGGTAAGATGAAGGGGAAACGCAAACTAGTATAATCTTCACGATCCAGGGTGCACTTCAGTTGAACGTTGATTCATTCACCATCTTTGTCTTGAAGTCTTGCTCTGAGAAATCCTGTCAACATGACACGGAGGGAAGGAGGAGACTCTAGAAGGGTCGATCTCCTCGAAGATCGAACAACTCAGGACTAACTCACGGAATGAGACATAGAACCATCTCTCGAGCTGAGAGACGAAGCATACCTCTAGAGGGATGGAGTGGAGCAGGTGACGAGGTTCACTAGGTAGACAACAATTCCAGACTTAAGAATGTGGCGATCGGTTGTCAACGTAGCGAGGAGTTGAATTGCCATGATACCACGACGAAACATCCTGGAGAAGGGTGATTCGTAGATTATTATCTTAAGTGGCAAAAAGAATTACCTTTGATTCAGAGATCATTGAAACTCTTTAAACCAGCCTAAGGCAACTCTCGAGCGATCATTTGGAGGGGGTCGGTAGAATGGCATACTCGGACTTGGATGATGTGGATTACCTTGTTGAAGACAACGCAATGGATGAATTTGCTTATCACCGGAAATGGAAGGGACCCATGGTTGAATGGCACATTGGTGGTGCAAGCTGGGAACAAAATGCAAATGCTGGGAACGATTCTGGTAACTGGGGAAGAACCCAACAATAGGGAGTGAATTCACTGTTTGAAAAGGTCGTAGCATTGCTGGGGAAACTGAGAGGAATCCCAGTTTGTGCCGATGATAACTCGTAGCACTTGTGCATGCTCTCAAGAACTTGAGCATTTCCATAATCATCAAGGTTTTACCAACATCCGTGTCAAGGGTCCGGCAACACAACTTGCTACCATGATGAATGATGATGGAGGATGCAGATGCAAAGAAAGATAACACCTTCTCAGATTTCATCTTAGCGAGGCCAATGAAACAAAATCTGGATGATCGACCGAGAGACATTTAGCACTCCGCTTCTAATGTTCTCCTTGATGTGCTAGTGTAACCCATTCATAGAAATGGTCCGGTATCTAGGACATCAAGTAAAAGGTCAGACTTCGGGATCTCAAAATCCATAGGGGCAACTAGGGAGTAAATCCTACGAAATCCCTATGGGGAGGTGGCCAACTTCCTCAATCAAGATACTACAATAATAGGTCTTCCGGCTGGGTGTGTTGGCCACGACATTCACTTTACCGGTTATCAAGGGACCAATACTATAGTTCTTGGGAAAAGTTCCAAACCATCATATCTGCCTGAGATTCAGATCTGGTTGGTGTCAGGATATTCCAGACTTATCAAGTCTAGGAAGAAAAATGAAAGTTTGCAACACAAATCGCGAGATGACGTTGCGGGATTCTCGGGAGATGAACTACGATAGCAAGCTCCAAAACATGAGCTGGTTCTGCTACAAACATGTGAACATGTTGTCCAAGACAAGCATGACCACAAAGTAGTCTTATAATAAAACACTACCGAGTTTAGGAGGGGGAACCATCATTAATGACATCGAAGTCTCCACGCGTGGAAGTCCAAAGAGTTCACCTTGGACAGACTCCTTTATCTTTGAACAACTCAATCAGTGGCTTGGTGTGCTCGGAACACATATGGAATGAAGGTTGCAAGTCTCCAGACCACATAATACTTCGCACGTATGCATGACTGACTTGGGATGATTCTAGAGGAAGCAAAACTAACTTTCTCAAATCCACGGCGGCAACTTTCACCAAATGCACGTGTATAAGAGGAAGTCACTCCTTTCATCAAACAAATACTTCATGAGTTAGCATGAAGAAATGCTTTCAAAAGTTTCCAACACTAGCTTAATGTTCAACAAAATCATGGAGGAGATAAGGATGTTGCCAATGGCTCAACAACAATTCATCTAGGTTTCCTTTTAAAAGTAATTCCATAGTTAAGTGAACACGGTGATAGCATTGGTCAGACCAAAGATGTAATGGTGTATGCTCGAGGGATCAACCACGAATAAGACAACATTACGAATATCGTTGGTTCTGGTCTGATTGGATGATAGCCCATACTCAATCAAAGGTTTGGGTAAGACAATAGATCCAACAATTGTTCACAAGGACCAATTGATGAAGATATCATCTTTCTTCAACACACACACACACACAAAAAGATATCCCTTAACATGAACTAAGTCGGACAAGCTTTTATCTTCCAGCTCTCCAAGTTGTTGTTTAGCTTATCCAACTAGCTCAGGGTATCCAACACGGATTCTTGGACAAGGGGTGGTTTACAGGAATAAACCAACTTGATCACGAACTCAACATAGCGGTCAGGTGACAACCTGGTAATACTTCTGAGAAGATATTCAGAAAATCACGAACCACCGGTATGTTACTAAGCTCGAGAACAATCTTGCTTTTCAGGGCAAGACAATATGATCAAATGAGTGAGGACTTGACAAGATCCTAACTCATCAATCGAAGGGTGCACCAAAATAAGGACTAGGTAGCACGATCAGTCTTAGAAGGATGATTCAAAAACAAACATACTAAGAATGAAATTATTATCCTTTAACTACCAAGCAACGAGGTTGCTGGGAGTATTGATTTCACACGCCATGATTCATTTGTCGGCATTCCGGTTACAATAACACGGAAACCGAGAAATTATCAATGATGATCAGAAGTATTACTGCGTCAAGAATTCATAAGATGGTGTACAATTCCCATGATATTCCTGGTATAAAGAAGGTAATACTTCAGGGTAGAGCAGACCAGAAGCTGGATTGTAACTTGATCTGCGGAACACAACTACTTTGACCCAATCCTAAATATGGATGAGGTACTGGAGTTTGTTTCTCCTATTCGTTCTGAAATAGAATGGCTTGGCGGACCACAAGGGTAATAGGCATCGACGAACGAATGCACGCATACTCTTGACTATCAATTGATAGACGAGGGTCAGAAGACAACTAAAGAGGGACAACTCAAAGGAACATACGATTTTCTGAGTTGTGGATGCATGGTTTAGCATGTCGAACGAATTCCACATATTTCTTCCGGATAACCCATGCAGAAAGGTAGAACTGGCAGAGTCACAATGTAGAATCGAGAACCCATCGAGAGCACTCTGATTGTGATCTTTCGATCAGCGAGGAACATCTGCCATAAGCGGTTCATAGTATTTGGAAGAAAGGAATACCACGAACATCGAGGACTAATGCAAAGGTTACTAATAACCTAAAGGAACGAGCAAAACTATCAACATGAAGCAAGTAGGGTGAATCTCGGGTTCAAAACCCAGGGATAGAATACCTACTACTAAATGGCATCACGGGATGCTTTCGAGAATGATGGCCAGAATCATCACACTGGGAACACAAATCATGGCTAAATTACTAGATGATCCCCTAAGACACCTAGGGTCATAATAATATCTCCAACATATATGTCAAGGTAACGGAGTACCTCAACTCACTGATTAGTGTGGTTAAGCTGGCCCATGGAACATCGGAACGGGAGGAAGGAATTTGCAAATGCATCAGACTACTTAGAAACCTGGGATGACTCGGACAGCATAACGGCTGTAAATGCTCAGAAAAGATTTGAGACATTCACAAAAATGGTGGCATAACCACTCGGAAGCACAATATCAAGGTTTTGAGATCAACAATTAACATACGGAAGTAGTAGGAACTGAACTGAGACTTAAATCCAACAATATTATAAGTCTACGGATTAGTAACATGTGATCCTAATAGAAAGAAGAGAAAGCCTAGTTCTTAACCCCGTAGGAAAGATAAGATGACTCAGATCAGAAGGCATAAGGTATAAGGAGTAAAAAGAGCCTTACGTTCCATCCCACAATCAATTCCCTTATATAACTAAAGCATTTCTAGACTCAACTTCGACCAGTTTGGCTTGGTAATCCTACAGGCAGTCAAGCTCTGATACCAACGCTGTCAGGACCCCGACTCGATGCCACATCGATCTAGCATGTAACACCTCATATCACTTTGCGGCCTCACGCACGGTATTCCCACGGGTGTCGCCTTACCTTTGCCCGGGACCGTTTGCGCCTTTTGGCACACGTATATGACAGTGTCGCTAGCATCCATATGATAAGGAGCCCGGGCTGACATGGCTAGTCCTAAACCCAAAGTGGCACCGACTTACAGGGACAGGCATCCATGACCCAGCATCGAACGTGTCGGTCATCAGCGAGTGAATCCAGGCTGTAGCACTGGGCTAGCAGGACTCCGGTGAACCGGGCTGTAGCGGGCTAACAGGACTCCGATATTCATCGCGTGACATTTCCCCGAAGGGACAGACACAGGAACGAAGAAGGACACATGCCGGCCAGCCTAAGTGTTCCGGAGCAGTAGCAAGCTACCATGGCTCAGTGAAACACTAGGAGACATTTCCCGGTAAGAGAGGCTACTAAAGATAAACAACTAGATGGTCAGATCCCACACATACCAAGCATTTCAATAACATACACACAATATGCTCGATATGTGCAAATACAGCATAGCATCACAACATGACTCTACAACACAAGTAAATATTCAATAGGCTCCGAGGAGCGAGATATTACAAACATGGGTCTCATGACCCAACACTCAGAGCATACAATCAAAGCACAAGCGGAAGCTATCATGTCTGAGTATAGACATCTATAAATGAAAAAGGCTGAGAAGCCTGACTATCTATCAGATCCTGCCGAGGGCACAAGATCGTAGCTGAGGTATCAAGCTAAACGTCGAAGTCCAAGCGGAACTACTAGTGAGACTGAAGTCTCTCTGCAAAAACATAAAATATGCAAACGTGAGTACAAATGTACCCAGCAAGACTTACATCAGAACTAACTACATATGCATCATTATCAACAAAGGGGATGGTGGGGTTTAACTGCAGCAAGCCAGCTTTGACTCGGTGGCTATCCTAAACTACGACTACAATGTAACTCTTTTGAGGTGGCGCACACGAGTCCACATATTCACCATATCAATACACCACTATGGAACCGCTCCCGTCTCCCTACGAGAACGCCATCCATAGCACTCACGCTTATCTTGCGTATTTTAGGGTATCCACTTTCACTTGTCTATGAACTGATATAAGCAACCCAGAAGTCCTTTTCCGCGGACACGGCTATTCGAATAGATGATGTTAACCCTGTAGGGGTGTACTTCTTCATACATGTTTCCACCACTTAGCGTCTGCACATGACATGTGCTCGGCAGACTTCAAGCGAAAGCCGACGTGGGTGTAGACCACGACCTACCTAAACACTCAAGTCTCTAGTCCAGGTTTATCGCCTATTCGGGTTCCATCCATGAGGAGATCCGGCCGGAGTTTCGCTCACAGCCCCAAACGATGTGAACAGGGTTCCCGAGATACCAAACGGGCATCCGGTACACCATGCCACGTACCTACCGCATCACAGCCCACCCCTACGGTCAGCGCTGTCCACGGCCTCCAGTAAGCTACAAACACCAGAAACTACTTGCAACTCCTGGACAGAGGACAAGGGTGAATAAGAAGTCGAGCGGGGTCATATTTCAGGGCCCAATGTATGGTAGTAGCTGAATCATGGATCACAAGCACAGAACTCAGTTCCTGAGGACGGCTGCAATGAGACAACCCACCATGTACTCCTACATGGCCTCTCACCGCTACGTTTTACCAAATCGTGTCCACACACTTAGCTCACACACAGTAGGACATGTTCACACGCCTCTGATTCATCCCCGATGAATCAGACCTGACTCAACTCTAAGCAGTAGCAGGCATGACAAACAAACATGAATGAGTAGGCACAACAGGGCTCAAACAACTCCTACTCATGCTAGTGGGTTTCATCTAATTACTATGGAATGACAGGTCATGCAGAGGATAAAGGGGTTCAGCTACCGCAGCAAGTAACAGATGAATCGATGTTGTCCTAATGCAGTAAAAGAGAGCAGGAGCGAGAGAGTGGGATTTTATCGGAATGAACAAGGGGGTTTTGCTTGCCTGGCACTTCTGAAGATAGCATTGAGTCTTCATCAGTGTCAATGATCGCATCATCGGTATCACGTCTATCGAGAGGGGACAAATACCGGCAACACAGAAGGGAACACAATCAATGCAATGCACAATATGATGCATGATCATGACATGGCAAAATGAATGTGTTTTGGGCTAATGCAACTAGCAACAGATTAAATGAAGTTGGTTTGAATACAATATTCAAATTCAAACTCCATATGTGATTATGCAAATGCCATTTAATTGATTTGTGCTAAACAACACCTATAAGTTGTTCTAACATGAATGAAAATGGTACAGATGGATTCCTTGAATTTTTCTGATAATTTTTCATATATAATTTATTTAATTTGGAGTTACGGTTAATTTTCTATGAATTTTAGAAGTTTATACAATTTTCTGGATTTTCTGATTTATTTTAAATCCATAAAATCATTTAATGCGTTAGCATGACATCACCTTGACGTCATCAGGTCAACGGGGCAGATTCAGGTCAAACCTGACCAGTGGGGTCCACTGGTCAGTGACACAACTAATTAACCAAGTTAATTAGCCTTAAGTTAATTCTAACTAAACTGTTTGTGGGGCCGGGGCCCACTGGTCAGCGACTAATCAGCTAACTAACCTAGGTTAATTAGTGTTAAACTAATACTAACTAAAATGTCAGGGGGGGTGGCCCACACGTCAGTGACACTCGGGGAAGGTCAAACCTGGGTCAACTCGCCGGAGTTGACCCGCGACTCGTCGCCGGCGGAGCCAGAGACGGCGGAGGGGTGCGGGTTTCCTCCTCCGGCGACCAAATGGCCGGCGGAGAGCGTCTACGTGACGCGGGCGCTCGTCCGCGTCGAGTAGTGGTAGCGGCTGGGCCTAAGATGGCCGGAGTCGTCACCGGCGTCGAGCGTGGCGGTCGCCGGAGCTCGGGCGAGCTCGGGGTTGACGCTACGGTGGCCGGGGAGGCTCGTGCGGGGCACCTACGTGTTTCAGGCAGCGCGGGGAGGAAGCTGAGCACGACAGCCGGGCCACTAGGTGGCCGGAGGCACGTCGGCGGCGATCACAGACGGCGGCGGGTTTCGGTCATCAAGGGGGCGACGGCTACGGCAACCAAATGAAGAGGGAAAGAGGGGGAAACGGTGGCGGAGCTCACAGGGGTTGCGACGGTGGCCTCGAGGAGCTCGGGGAGGCGTCGGAGGCGGCGAATCGCCAGCGGTGAGCTTCGGTGGCCGGCGACGGAACGGCGATGGTGGCGGCGTTGCAGGGCTTCCGGAGGGCCGTGGGTCGGTGGAGAGGGAAGAGGGGGTCGAGGCGGAGCCTCTGGGCTAGTCGGGGGAGCGAGGGAGGCCCGGTGGCCGTGGTTATGGCGAGCGGCGGCGACGGGCTCCGCTCGGTGAGGAGAACAGAGGAGGAG